>NW_017300343.1:907617-963314 GCF_001594075.2 Trachymyrmex cornetzi
CCCCCCCCAGCTGCGATTATTACGGGACAAAATAACAGGAGAGGGGATTCGAGCGTAAATTGGATTTTGAATTTTAAAAACGACTCTTTCACTCTCTCACTTTCTCTTTGACTTGGTCTGCTGTCTTTTTTGATTACGAATAATTAATTTGATTTCTGTCTAATTACTACGCTTTTCCCCGGAACTCGTTATTTTAATCTCATTAATTTTTTGTCCTTGTCGCGTCTCTATAAGTATATCTCTGAACAGTTATTATTATCTCCCAGTTGTAATACTTTGACGATTTGTTGATTATTACACTGAAAAAAATATCTTAATTTCAAAGAAATATCTCTTTGCTCGTATTCAAAAAAATTATTTCTTTGAATCAATGAAAATTTCTTTGAAAATAAGATTGTACTTTCAAAAAAATAAGATATTGTATTTTCAAAGAAATTTTCATTGAGAGAGAGATCCAAAGAAATAATTTTTTTAATACGAGCAAAGAGATATTTCTTTGAAAGTAAGATTTTTTTTCAATGTAGCATCAATGACGCTTCAACTTAATTGCTATTTAAGAAAAAAATGTTATAGGTCATTAAATTTTAGTTCGATTTTTTCACACTCTTTTTTTAAATACAATATCTTATATTTCGATTTAAGAAAGGTTATAATGCTGTGTTTCTTTACTCTCTAAATCTGTATTACTGGATAATCACTGATATCTTTGCCAAGTATACCACTGATAATCAGTGAATTAAATGTGAGATCCTTAACCTTCACTGAAAAAAAAGGATTGTCTGTTGCAGCAAATTAGATGGTAAAATATGGCATAGCATTTTTAATTGATTGCAGCAGCCAATTAAAAATGCTGTGCCATATTTTACCATCTAATTTGCTGCAGCAGCCAATCCCTTTTTTCAGTGTAGCTAATCTTTATTATATGATCTAACTAACTTTGTTTTGTGCTTAAATTCAATGAATATGATATTGAAAAATTGAAATTAATGTGCAAATATCAGTATTTTAGTTATATAATGCTCAAACATTCTTCCTTTTTTAGTTGAACTTCATTTATTATCAGTGCCAAGTATGTCACTGGGTAATTAGTGGCTATCCACTGATTCAGATTTAGAGAGTAAATGCAGCATAAATGAAGCTATTTTTTGAAAATTTATTAGGTGTTGAACTTAATTCCTGTCGTTTTTCGTCTCCAAAATTGATTTGTTTCGAAGGGAAGATGAATGAATACCTTAATCAAAGTAATTTCCTCCATTTTCTACTTTATTACTAATTAATAATACTTTATTAATAATACTTTGATTAAGATATTTCCCTTCGAAACAAATCAATTTTGGAAACGAAAAACGGCAGGAATTAAGTTCAACACCTAATAAATCGATGCATACCGACGATATTTCCATTTTTGCGATAGTTTCGCGAACATGAGACGAGCTCAGAATCTCCGAAATGACGTCTACCTGTCGTGGAACGCATTGTTGTTAACAAGCCAAGGATTCTTCTCCGGTGTTTTCTGACGCAAAAAATGACAAAAACGAACCAGAACTCGAGAGGTATGGGATTGTTCGTCGTTCTATCGAAATACCGATACTCCGTCGCTTTCCATTCTGCTGGTCGGACGCATATTTTTGCATAATTAGGCTCATAATCTAACAACGTATCCTGGAAACTTTCCATGATGTTACTCAGTCTCGGCACGGAATGCTCCCGCTCGGTAAACGTGAACTTCACCCTCGGGATCGTGGATTGAAAATACAAGAGGAAAACACCTGATAGTCGCACTGTCGCATTGCGCGTTAACATTCTTCTGAGCCCGGAAATAAAAGTGCTCCCGAGGCATTTAAATCGCTAATAAATCGACGATGATAGCATCACCATCGCACGTGTAGGGAAAGGTCGGGTACTCGTTCGAGTAATATCGGATATCTTAGGTTTTTTCGAGATTTTATTTCCCTGGCAAAAAAATCAAGTGCAATATACATGATATGAAACATTCTTCTCTTATATTAAAACATTCTTTTAATATATTTCTCCAAAAATGGAAATAACCAAGATTTTTACATTTTTAAATGTCATTATATTTTCTTGTTTTTGTAAATTGGAGTTCAGACAAAAATATATTTATTCAAAAATATGGTTTTTGGTAGATTATACTATTATCTGGTGTCACTCGCCTCTTTTATTGTCATTTGCTTATTTTTTACTTTCTTAACAACTAACATGATATTATCATGCTTTCCTCTCCATATCATGATTTACCTCATGTCTTCCCCATATACACTTATAAATCTTATAACAAAACAGTCATTGGAAACCAAATCTCGTTGATTATTCATTTTTTGGTAGATTATACTATTTATACGTTTTTGGTAGATTATACTATTATCTGTGTCACTCGCCTCTTTTATTGTCATTTGCTTATTTTTTACTTTCTTAACAACTAACATGATATTATCATGCTTTCCTCTCCATATCATGATTTACCTCATGTCTTCCCCATATACACTTATAAATCTTATAACAAAACAGTCATTGGAAACCAAATCTCGTTGATTATTCATTATTAGGATTTGATATTGCCATCTCATTGCCTGATATCATCCAAATAACGCGCAACGAAAAAACACTATATGAAACCAACAGCTCTAAAATAAAAAATATTTTAAACCCATAATTTAAAGAATAATAGATGCTTTATATTAGCGAAGTAAAAATGAAATTCGATTTACATTTAATAATGTGACTGATTGATGAAGTTATGTAACTCCGTACTGACATAAATAATTACATACATAACAAAATGTACAATAACTCATAAAAACTATGGCCTTTCTTCTCAGTATGGAAAGGTCTCGGCTCTCATATATACGCACATGGATTTGTTAGTGGCTTAACAAATAATTCCACGCGTCTAAAATATTAAACAATCTTTGTCTGATACTAGCTGCTATCCGATATCATTCGACCTTTTCTTATATGTTGCGAGATTTTTTATTTATTTTACCGATATTCTGTTTATTATCCAATTTTTTTCCTGTATATTTTTCTATATTATTCTTGATTTTTTCTGACATTAGCTACATAATGTGTAGGATATATCGAAATTATCACACATACAGTTTAGAATCAGCTTTTTGTTTACCAGACTGTTGCTGATCTATGTAAAATTTGATCTTTTATGAATTCCTATGATTTTAATAAATTCTCAAAAAATGCAAAGCAACTGATGTCAGCAAATGAACGAAAAAAACATAGAAAAAAGGAAGGTATGGCATTGTATTGCGTATGAACTTAAAATATTCGTTCAATGGATAAAAATATGCGACACGGTACAAAGTGTTTGATGGTGGGACGTGTCGGTACGCCAGGAATGTACGGAACCTATGCAAGCGACCTGTCGTCGCCTTCGGTACCTAAGCATTATCACGCACTCTTTTTCGCTTGATGCACACAGAGATTGCGCGTCGACGATTTGTGTGTCAGGGCGCACCCACTCGGAGAAGGGCGGGAAAGGAGAGGACGATTCGTTCGTGTGATTGCGTAAGGACCTGTCACGGATTGATTATATGATAAAAGTTACGTAAGATAAGTGCAAGGAGCTTCCTTTACAAACGTCATATCAGTCGATGTGATTTCTTTTTCTCTCTTTCTTCCCCTTTTCTCCATATGTTTCTGATGGTTTACATAAGCATTGTTTGTTCCTTTCGTGTAGTCTTGGACAAAAAACCATCTTATTCTTTGTCGCCACACTTTATAAGCGAGCTCTGCTCGAACTTGTTCATGTAAAATTCATAATCGTGACTTATGCTCTCTTTCCGAAAGGAGGAAGGTGAGATTTATGATACCGCTAAATTTAGCGTGGCTTTCTTCCGCCTTCACTGTATTATGGCGAGATCCGAAGGGTATGTCTATTGAACTCGCTATTCTTCTCTCGTCTAAGCGAGCGCGCGATATAACGAGCAGCGAGGCTCCCTTCTCTCTTGACAATATCCAATTATTTAACTGCAACGACGGCGCGATTTCACGCGACTCGACACGCATCTCATCGATGAATCTCTCCTTTTCTCCCTTATTTCTCTCCGAATCTCCGTTTTCCATCCGACAAGATGGCAGCTACGAAAGCAGAGAATGATCGCCCGGGAGAATAAATTATTCATTGTTTACGAACGAGTCAGGCGGAAAAACCGGGGGTTGAGGGTGAAAAATACAGTTATGGAGAGACTGTGAGGGTGCGGCCCTGATTTCCCACCTCCGATCGTTAAAACTGAAAGCGGGAATGATGATTGCAAGACTCCGGTGTCGCGATGCGAGAATTAAATGATACCGGGTTTTTCGTGGGATCGATAAAGCTATAAATTGTACCAAGCGAATCGTTTAAACTTTGCACCGATAAATAGTATTGCAGCGCTGCTGTAATTTCAAGATGCGACAATACTTTCATAGTATAAATATCAGTAGAATTATCAACCAAATGTCTTTATTTTAATAAAATATACGTACAAGTTGCATTGCTTAATTTTTGTTTTAATTAGAATTATTTTATTATATATATATGTAATAATAAAATATCAATACAGTGTTTATATTATAAACTGTTCAATGTTATATTATAAAGATTATTATCTAATAAAATAATTCTAATTAAAACAAAAATTAACCAATGCAACTTGTACGTATATTTTATTAAAATAAAGACATTTGGTTGATAATTCTACTAACCTATAGTCAGAGTTTTTTAATATGTTTAACACGTTACATAATTCAAATCCATTATTTAAAAAGTAAAATGCATACAGTGAGTTTCTTGGTAATCTCAGCAAACGAAGTACGACAACCGCCATTCGAAGATCGATCGTTCTATGAATAATACGAAAACGAAGAGCATCGTCTGATTACATGGATACGATCGAGAGCGAGCGCTCTTGAGGGTAGTGCCGGATCACGAGATGTAATTCGAAGACAGACTGCAAATCTGCAAGGGTAATCACCCGTCGCGAGAGACGAATGTACTCTTAAATTGCCAAACACTCGTCCGATGAGAAATGGAAGCATCGTCGAAGTGTCGTTTAAAGAGAAGGAAGAATTTACCCGCTTTAATCGATTTTCACCGAAGAACGCGCCCATAAATCACCCGGAACTAATTTTTCTGCGCGTTTACTGTTCGGGCAGTTCGCACGAAAGTCTCGTGAACAAATAAACGTTACAAATTGCATAATGTAACATTTGCATATGGATATAATATTATGATACATACGAGCGATTATGGCGTTATCCATAAATACACATAAATTTTATGCGATCTTTCATTCCTATGGAAATTGTGTGCCGCCAATTTGTGTATGATAATCCTCGATGCCAGCGTTGGTCATAAAATTATTATAATAAATCCATTGCTGGATTACTGCGTGCAACGAAGGAAGGCTGTTTTTAGTTTTATTTTTTTTTAATGGTTTAGTAATTATTAAGAATTATTATGAGCACCGATACTAAATTTTATACATATATATATTCTAAAGATGTCCTTGACAGCATCTTTAACTATTTTAATTTGCGTCGGAATGAATCGTGATGTTATTATAGAAAGCGAAAATGAAAAGCGCAATGTTTGCGATCACGTTTCATACGGATTATCATGCCGATGTGGCCAGCGAGAAGTATGTCGCGCAGTTTAAAAATGAGATTAAGGAGACTGTAGAAGATTAGAGAGAGAGAGAGAGAGAGAACAAGGAAGAAAATGGCGAAGGAAAGATGCGACAGGTGATCCTATAAACTTTAAGAGCCGGCGTAATCGCCTTGTTCCGCGGCTCTCATAAAAGTGTGCATCTCCTTTATTACACCACGTCGTAATTAATTTCGATCTTAAATGAACGTAGGGTGGGACGGAGGCCGACAGAATGTCGAGAAAGCCGGGTTGCGATCTGGAGCGAGTGTCGTGTTCGGCGAGTCTTCTCAGCAATTTAGTACAATTTGTGCCTTTACGACTCGCCGATAAGACGATCTTTGCAGTCGCCTCGCATGATAAAGAAAAATCACGAGATAAGGATCGAAATACGATGAGAAAGTGGTAGGAATTTCTCCTGAAGAGTTTCTTGACGATCGACAATCTTTTTCGACGATTATCGTTTTCTCCAAAATCTGTACTTGTTCTCTCTCTTTCTTTTAAGGTATTTTAAAAGAATTCGCAAATCTCGAACTGCGAAAATAAATTTTCGAAGAAAATATAATTATAATGTATTTTCTGTTGAAAATTGTAGGATTTTAACGTATTAAGTCCAGGAGTCAGATTATGTATAATTTTAAAATTGCGAATATTATTAGAAGGAAGATGATTAGAGAATATGTTATTAAAATCTGATATAGATTCTATGAAATAATCTGCATTATATGCTGTCTCTAAGAATCATTATCAATATTCCTATATAATTTGCGGTGTCACGAGCTCACCTTCCAAATTACGCGGAAACAAATTGAAAGCATTAAAAACAGCTTTAGCTAGAGTCACGAAAAGTGAGACAGCAAAGTTTCTCGAGTACACATGACGCAATTAAAAACTTAATTATCCTTATATTACCCATTCTTAGTTGTCCCTGTGAAAGAAGCATTATATAATTAGTCGTAACAACGTGTTTGTTTTATATACTCATAAAATTAAAGCGATATTTTTCAAGACTTATAAGAAACACGATATATCACAATTCTGTGTGTATTTAAGTGTATTATTTTTATAATCGCAAATTTTTTTTTTTCTTAGTAAATATATAAAGACAATCCTTTTTTACAAAACATTTATTCTGAAAATATATCATTTGGCCATTATATTTTTTAATTTTTCTCATTTAGCGTTAGTTAAGATTTAAATTTCTCTGAAAGTATACTTTGTGAAGAATAAAGTTTTGTTATCTTTATATACCGGCAAAGCTTAATTTACATAAATTAAATTTAAACACATCTTAATTTCTAATATTGGAGACCTCGGTGATTATAAGGAGAACTCTATTACGAAGTCGTCGGAAAGTCTGTAGCTGAGAAAGAAGATGTGGATTATTTGAAGCAGAAACTACTGATCCTAGCGTTTAGCAAAGCAACATATCTCGAGCGTGATAAACAGCGATTATCCAGCTAATTTACCGCAATTTCTTGAACGGCAGCCGGTCGTCGGTTCGTACTCATCAACTACTCGCGAATTCTTGCGTCACTGAAACCAGTGCGCTGCACGGCTGATAACACGGTTGGTCGACGATACGCAATGACATCACATCACGCAAAGATCTTATTATGCACAGTGATAAAGTTTCGAACTGTGCGACGCCAGGACGTCGTTGTATTGTATAAACTAAGCGTTGTTTATTATTTCACCGGCTGAATTATCGACGCAATTTCGTCTCAAAATGATAACGCTTACGATACGAGCATCATCGGGAGACGGAGAATAACCGACGAAATTATCGTTATTTATCCTGATAACGACACGACCACCGCGCTCCGTCCGATCGAACAAACGGGCTTCTCCTTCGTGCGGGAAAGGATTTTCCCCTGGTCGCAAAAGCGAACACTGTTCGTCTTTATCGTCGCTTCGCGCGAGATCACGGCGTCGGGATGGCGAAACGGAGAGCGTTTCAATATCTCCGCCAGGAGAAAATATCGCGCGTTTTATTGCGGCGCGCGTGCGCTACCCGGATTCTCCCAGGCTGCTTCGCCCTGAAATATCGCGGACACTTTCGCCGCGTGACAAAATATCGGCATTGTCATCGTATCTGATACCGCGCTCTCGCAGTGCATTGACCCTTCCGCCGACGAATGTGGAGCGTGGTTGAAACCTGTTAGGACAGCCGTTCCCGGGGATATACGCGCGAGTATCGACACTCGTCGCCCGGAAAAATAGCAGCTCGTTTAATTCGCGTGCGTGTCGACCATCCGCGAAAGGACGGACGGAATCGCGACAGCCGTTATAGCTCCGGTGAAAAAAATTTTGTCGCACGCGATTCTGCGACCTTGCAATTCTCGCACGGTAAACATCAAAGACAAAAGCGTAGACTGCATCATCTATATCTAACAATAATTAATAGTATATCCAATGTGATCAAGAAAAATGAGATGAGGGAGTCAATCTTCCTCTCTTTCTAATAGCTCCTCTCTTTCTAATTCTCTCTTTTTAATTTTCGAGTGCAGTGGGTTGGGCTTGAATCCCATAACTGAAAGATCAATCAACTCGAAAGTAAATACCATGACTTGTCCAATCAGAAACCGAAGTAGAGCAAGTGATGTCATTAATCCAACCTGGGCCCCTATTCTTGAAAAGTATCGCATATGAAAAACTAGGGAAGTGCTATAGTATATGTAACGCATACTATAGTATTTCTCTAATTTTTCTAATTTAATAATGCGATACTTTTTAAGAATAGAGGCCCTGGGATGGATTTAAACTCACTGTACTCGAAAACGCTGTAAGATATTGTGATTGGTTGAATAGAAAGAGATATAGAGACTGACCATCTTCGCGTCCTATCTCTCTCATTTTTGTCGACCAATTTTACACACAAACGGCGCAGTCCATGCTTTATGTCTTGGGTAGACACCGGAAAGAGAAGTTCTTCGGGTTTCTCACGGAAAATACCGCACCCAGCGCGTATACAGGGTCGTTCCTAATCGCGACGTGGTTTATCGCGTTCGCGATACCTCGTATCGGCGATAAGCGACGTATTCGAGACTCTCGTGTAATACTCGTTTCCAATCGCGACGACATCACGCTGGCGAATGTAAATTACTAAGATACTACGTGTTCGCTAAGTGTTACTTATCAGGCATGAACATGGTACCGAAATGGCGTAGGAATTTGTGCGAAAGTTACTAACGTGTCATGTACACCGCCTGTGATACGGGGATACGGTTGAGGGAGCACAGAGCCCAAACTAATTAATGCGAGGCGCGTAATATTAATTTCAAAATATTAGTTTAAAATAATCTGACATTTTTTCAGCAATCTATATATTGTTCTCTTACTTTAAAAGTAACACAATTAAAAAAATTAAGTTTCGCAGAAAAAGAGAAAGACTATTTTTTGACTTGACAGAAGATTATTGATTAATTAAATAATATTAGTATATAAAGAGAATATATTTTTAATACAGTAGTTAAGCGGGGTTATCTCCGTGTGCAGATCCATTATTAAAATACCAACGTTTAATGAACATTGCAGTTGATTTCATCCGAGATTTCATCAAGGCGAGGAGCAGCCTGAACCTTATATTTGTATTTATATTATATTTTTATAATATAATATATTATAGGATCGTACATGTGATAACACATTATATTTTTATATTTCTGTTATATTTATGTTTTTATTTTTAACATGATAAACTGTCATCTTGTTTTACAATTCTTAAAAAACAATTCTTTCTGACGTGACGATTTGATAATTTATTCATGAAGTTAAGTTGGTTTATTTTTTTAATGACTGTATTCAGAGAAAAATATAATTTTGACAACTACTAAATTAATAACTTTAATAATATAAGTACTTGCAACTAGTCTTACAAAGTAATAAGAACTAAAGTAGTACTGAATACTATATTTTTATAGTATTCAGTATTACTTTAGTTCTTATTACTTTTTAAAACTAGTTACAAGTATTTAAATTTTAGAGTCGTACTTTATAGTTGCCACAACTATTTTTTCTCTCAGTGTAATAGAATAATGTTTATGTAACTTATTCGTTGTAATAAATGAAAAAATCACGTTTTTGTCTCACTTTTGAAATACAGGAGCGATATACATTTTTTTGAAAAATAAAGTATAAAAATAGCTTGACATTTAATACAATAAACCGCTCGTTGAGACAACAAAAATCGCGGCAATTGATAGCACACGCAGCCACTAATTTAATTTCCGTGATCTCCTGGAACGCAAACTGGGAACAATGCATCGCCTCATCTCGCCCGCCTAATTAGTGGCCCGCACCGAACGGCGATGCGTTTTGATTATCGAATCGCGCGGATGGCAGTTCAATTAATACCATGATACAGGGCCATGCGGCTTCTTTCTCCATTCTGAATTTGTGGCGAGACATCAACTCGGCGACCGGCACGCGGAGATTATGCAGGGAGACAGCTGTGCTAAGGATCTCGGATTTCAAATGGCCTTTCAACTCGCGTTACACGCGGGTTTAAGTAGCCCGACGACCGGTTCATACAGGCTCGGGCACAAACGCGCCAGTCGTACGAGTTTGTTTCAACAGGCCCTCGTTTGTACCATACGTAATTGACCACTAGCTTTATCGGGCATGTCTATCTCGGGGTTTTCGAGCAGCCGCGAATTTCACGAACTCGCAGAAAGGAGGATCGATTAATTGCAACCGGATCAGAACATGCGATCAGCGCGTTAATAACAAAATTACAATATTTCACGTGAGGTAGATTTATAATTATACATTATGTTAATTTAATTAAAAGATTGAGTATGAAAGAGAGAGAGAGAGAGAGAGAGAGAGGAAGGCAATGCCGAGTACGAAAACGATTTCATATAAATAAATTTCGATTATTCTATATTTTTTATTCTAATATTGTCTGTCTTTCTGTGTCATGATCTTCCTTGTACATTTAATCTTTCAAATAAATTTCGATTATTCTATATTTTCTATTCTAATATTGTCTGTCTTTCTGTGTCATGATCTTCCTTGTACATTTAATCTTTCAACTATATTTCAACTTTGGCGACATAATTACATTAAAGTCTCGAAGCAATTGAAGCGCAAAGTGAGATTCCTCTTCATTGAGTTTTTTTATGGCAAATATTCCATGGCCCGACGAGATCGCAAAGCAAAATGCGAATGTTTTCTCAAGCTATCTAGCGCCTCTCTCGGATGAAGAAAAAATATACGGACGTAAAACGAGAACACAAACGATGATTGTCGATTCCAGAGGCTTCCGGTCGAGAATCAAAGTCGTCCGTGTCTCTTTGACGGCAGCTAACGAACGTTGAACTTAAGAGTGCTTGCACAACGACGTTCGAGAAGGAAATAATCAAGACGAATATATCACTGTGGAAAATGGACGTTAAGGTTCTCGACACGTCGGACTCGAGGCTCGTTACGATAGCATCCCACGTTAAGAATCCGCGACAGCTTTTCATTGTTATAACTCTTATCATAACTCATCGCGTATTCTAAGTAGAGAAGCTGATCGCGCGAAGCTCGTTTAATTTAATTCCGGACTGTGCCTTTTTAATGTCAATGCGAAACGTGATAATCTTGGGATCGTGCTTTTTTATTCCTTACGCATTTAATCACTTGTTGCCTTACTCTGAATGTGCATTTTGCACTTTTCCCTTTTTTATTTCATTGCGAATTGTCTCTCATGATAATTTAACGGAATAAAAATATAATACATATTATTGCTTATGATACTTTTAATGTTTTTTTAATCTTTCATACAGTACTATATTTTTACTTACTGTATTTTTGAAATTGTCATATTTGGATAATGTTAATATGTTTTTATTTTATATTTAAAATTTTCATTATAAAAAACCATAACGTGACGCTTGTATAGTATAGCAAAACATGTATGCCGCATGTACATATTTTTTTAACGCGTCAGCTAAAAGGGATAACAATGTCAAAGAGATTAAAGAAGTACATATTAATGAATAATAAACAACAAACTGTAGCGCGTGTTAAAAGTAATCTGCTCTGATCTCGTTTAAAAAAAACCAAAGGTATTTTCAAAATAAATTTTTTCTCACAACGTCGATGAAACGGTCGGAAAATACAGATGGAAATAATCGCGGAGCGGCGCTACTAAAAGTATGGCAAAAATGGAGATATTCTGGATAACAGCCAAGGGAGTTAATTATACCTCTCGTTCGCTCAATTTCCGCTACATCATCGTCGTTCAACCGTGATACCTCTATACGCGAGTAGTATCAACGTAGGAAATTTCGCCGCTCAATTTAGACCACTCATGGATCCTTCGCTCTCATTCGTCATGTTCGCTGAAGAGCCGGAATGAAATGAGAGAACGAAAGGCACGGTTAAAGTACCCGTGATAGCCGAAAAGGTTTTTCTCTAGACAAACTGAATGCTCCACCGATCCAAACACTCGAGAAGTACGATCGTCTCTTACCGTTTTTTTTCATATACTCAAAATCTTAATCTATTACGGGGAAATGTTCTCTCCATTGAAATGATATATACAGTAGCTGGCAGTGAGGCCTCGATAATACGATAAAATAAAATTACGGTGACGGATGTAAATCAAAATAAGAAAGAATCGCTTTAGTCTTCAGAAAATCACTTGTATTATCGCTAAAGAGAAATAAATATAGCGAAATAAATTTCATACGAAAATCATAAATAATGTCGCCATCATGATTTTATTACAAAACAATAAAGTAGCGTTCAAACTTCCTTCAAAATGAATCATAAACAAAAATGCGAGCCTAAAACTTTCTTAATTACTTACGTAAGCAAACCGTACTATTGCGTAATGATGTATATCCACTGCATTAAAAACTCGTGTAATTTTGTACCTTGCAGTCGTTTTACACAATTGTGTACACTACAACGACAAGCAGCAAGTTGAAACTCTGTAACTTGCAAGGCAAGCATCCTTCTTCCTTAGTTCGCATTTTTATGAGCGAAAGTGTATTATGTAGCACGTACAAACGCTTTCGAACAAGCGATCATATCTTCTTGACGCTTTTGAGAACGTGGAAACACCGAATATTTTCCGACGATACCGCGGAAACGCTATGAATCTCTCTCGCTCGACCATGAAGCGACCGAATTATCATTATAAGTAAGCATCCTGGCGTGAACGTAAAAGTCGTCGGTAGTACAGTCACGTAATTCCGGGCAACAGCGTTCTCTCAGTAACGCGAGGAGATACGCTTCAAAGCGGGTACCAAGGTTTCGGAACGCCTAGGAGGGGCGGGGGATTAATTACGGCCCCTTTAATTTCCGTCACGTCGTGGAAAGGACGGGAGAGACGCGTGCATCAACAGCATAAAATTCGCTGCTCGATTTGGGTTTGCCGATCCTTCAGTGTCCCATTCATCATACCCGTTGAAGGGGACCGAAGGGAACGATATAACAAGAATAGGGGGCTAGAGAAAAAGAGAAAAAAAAGGGGAGACGCAAGGCTATCTTAACCGTTTCCTGGCGGAATTAAAATCTTTCACATCAAAGTCACGAACTTAATTAAAAATAAACACATCCCAGCAACGTAATGATTTGGAAATTCATCAGTAAATTAATGATAATTATTATTTCTAAAAACAAAATAATTAAATTGACATGCGGGAAATGTTTTTTGCGAACGCTTTTAATTATCGTAATCGCAAAAGTTAAAAGTGTAATAAAATTAAAAGTGTGATAAATGACTGGATTTAAACAAAATTTCTCTTAACTGTTAAATTTTACAGATATAATTTTTTCCTTTATATGTCTTCATTTTCTCGAAACACAATAGTAGTATAAAAGCACAAAATGATGCAACAATAAAAGTCTAACGAAATCGAAAAAGGCATTCGAGAGCTATAGTTTCATTCGGTCCAAGGTGGTTCTGCAGGAGAAAAGGTGTTCGCCTCGTCGTAGCCCAAGAGGGGCAGTAGAAAGGATAGGAAAGGGGAAGAGAGGGGATTTTAATGGAGCAGCGGGGCTGTCTTCAATGGGAAAATTGTACCGGAAGTCTCCGTGCCGTGGAACGGCTCGCTGGAGCGCGCAGGGGTTAAAGGCCCATTAAGTGCGGCGCAATCACGCCCTGCACTACAACGCGTTTTACGAGAGACCGAGATCGGAGTGCCGAGAGTCGTCCGAGTCGCGTTGCATTAATGCATGTCACGCGTGTACCGCTGAGACGCGTCGAGGGCACGCACTATCTCGTAAGCGCGGGCGTGCATCTCTATCTCTTGCGAACGCGACATGGCTCGCTCGGATTGCTTTTGCACAAATATCTGCGAGATGCATTGAATCGCAAATTTGCATACATACATGGAGAAAAATAATTTAGAGACGGATACCTTCCAAGACTAGTAAAAATATTCTGACTATCTTTACCGAATTTGTGATAAATTTTATTTGCCTAAAAGTAAAAATACCGGAGATTTAAAATAAAAAATACATTATGATTATAGTACATCATTTCAAGTGACTTATTATCTTATAGTAAGATAAATTATACTTTCAGTAAAGGAAATTATACTTGCAGTAAAGTAAATCGTACTATTTTCAAGATTGACAAGCACAAACAACTCTCGGAGTTGTCTTTTATATTTTACTATGCAGTCAAGTAAATTTTGTCAATGCTAAAGAAAAAATTGTTGTTAATAAAGTAAGAATGATTATCATACGACAATCTCATTTACCAGAAATGTAAAGAAAATTTTACATAAGTAGGCACGTATCCGTACATGAACTTGATAATTCCATAAAGTTTACTAGAATTCTAGTGTATAATATTGTACATTTTTCTCCGTGTAGATATATATAAACAAATATATAAAATGAGGCTCGAAAGAATCTATCAGTGAAAAATATAAAAAAGCCCATATTTGCTATTATAGTCATTTAAAAAAAAACGAAAAACGAAAAATTAGAGAATTACTAAAATCATTTATCTAAATTTTAATTTTATTAACTTACATGTAAGCTTCTGTGCATCCGAACAACCGATGTAGACTCTGATGGGCTTTTTTATATTTTTCACTGATATATTTAGATTTTAAAGGAAATTCGTATGATAGTGAGAATATTTTGAGCGCCATAAAAAGAAAGAAAAGCGGAATATATCCTAGTAGATATGAAGGGATTCTCTCTTACGTGAGATGTTTCAGGGATATTGCTACCAAAGGTATCCTTACGAGTCCTGCAGAATTTCTTTTTTTTTTTTCTTTGCTGTGTGGGATATGCGTACGGTGCAGGAATTGCTGACGGAGATCGCTTTCAATTCTTGTTTTCCGAAACTGAGGAACGCGGAAATCCGAGCGCACGAGAAATTTTACCCACGTTTGTGCGTCGCTGCTGTGGTTTTACTTTCGACTTGCTCGAAATTGCAGTTTCACGTTGCAGTAGCTTCTCCTTACGATTTACTGCGTGGGAAAGTCACTCAGTCCCTGCATTTTTTACGTTTTAATTGGGAATCCAATTTTTCGGAGAGTGTAATAAATATACAGCGATGTCTTTTAAATAAAATATTCTCGCTACTCGAGTATGTATATTATTTGTTACTTTATTTCGCACTTATCTAATTTGGAATTAATAACGTATAAAAAGACAAACATTTTTCGTAGAATTATATATTTTTTTAAACAAGAACATACAATTCAAAGTTCTGCTTTGTTAGACATTCCATTTAGTGATTGCATTAAACGACACTTTCGCACGCGTTGGCACTTTTGCATGCACTGTAATACACGAAAACGCAATAAATAAGACGCTCCCATCCGATATCGGCGACAGTTTTATATTACATTCTGTCGATTATAACGTACGCGATAAAACTTGAATAAATGTATTTATAAAAATTACAATCACGTCGTGAATATTAACGAGGAATTTTAAGATAAAAACGCGCACGACGTTAATTCGTTTGGCAAACACGCTCATCATAATTTAATATATCATGTGTTTTAGCATATATGCGAAAATAGTTTTATGCCAGTCGGATTTATTTATGTCACACAGACAGGAATCATTTTATCAGTATCGGGAAATCGATCATTTCCATCCATTCCATTCCAAAACTATCTTTCTTCTCATAACTCCCGCCGGTATTTTAGTAACAAACGCATAACGAAACATATGCAAGTTTAATTTACGCTATAACACGCGCCATTCATTTTCAGTTAGATGCGCTTTCAAGCCGCGAATTTATGCGCACATATTACGCGTAAAGTATGCGTAAACGCATTGCGCACGATGCAACGAGATGACCGGCGGTCACAAAGTTCCGACAGGCATGCGAAATGTTCGCGCGAGATCTTTAATAAAACGCTTCATAATACCTTGCCTGCCAATCTTCTTATGCTGCAATTGCGAGTTTTTTTTTTGCATAATGTCTGCCATTCTTTTACTTTTCTCGCTCGACACAAAAGAATAACGCCGTGTCCATTTTGCCGCGCATTAGGCAGCCTTGTATAGACATTGTTACCTTTTTGTCGTGAAATTTTTACGTTACTAACATTTTAAAACATTATCTGTATTATAAATTCTTTAAAACGTTTTCTATAAATATTTGAAAAATGCAAGATTTTAATTTCATAGTCATCAAGTTAAAGAAGAATTTAGTTTAATAATTCCTCATATATAAAATTAAATATTCTTGTTAAAGGAAATATTTTATCTGTCGCCAACAACTTTCTTGAAATCCAA
Source organism: Trachymyrmex cornetzi (assembly GCF_001594075.2). NCBI lineage: Eukaryota > Metazoa > Arthropoda > Insecta > Hymenoptera > Formicidae > Trachymyrmex > Trachymyrmex cornetzi. The sequence continues at coordinate 923,987 of NW_017300343.1, forward strand.
TGTAAAATTGGGGGGAATGGCACTTTTCGAATTTTTTAAATATTTTATTGCATCTTCTTATTTTATCTTAGCTCATCCCTTAAACGTAAATTTTTTAAATTTACTTTTATATAAGAGCAGTCTCTTTGAGTTTGCGAGTAACGAGGTTCTTTTCGTTACTTTTGTATAAGCGTAATTTTCTAAGGTTTTCTAAAGCTGTTAAACACGGTCCGCGTTGCTGCAATACTGTTTCGTTCTACAGTGCGCCTCTATATTTCTGCCCTGTCGGGCCATAATCAGCAGAAGATGCGTGCACCCGTGCGAGTCCTCGTGACCCGGTTAAGAGGTACGAATTACGACGTGCTCGCGAAACTCATTTGCACCGAATCTTTAATTAAACACGTCGCATAACAGCATGGTCGATTGTCGTGCAGCGCGGCCGCACACAACGTGTGAAACATATGATTATTGTCTCTTGAATAAAGCACGCAATATCTCTCAAAGTCATTGAACATATTTTATCGCATATTATTGACGATCGCTCTCTATTCCGTTGTGAATAAAGGAGCTGTGTTAAATGCTTTTGACGCAGAAAATAGATTGTCTACACTATGAGATTTCTATAGTTAATTATCAACTACGAAAAATATAATTATTTATCTCATTCTCTGACAAAATAGAAAATAGTATCAAGTTTAATTAAATTCTATATTATTTCGAAATATATATTCCTTTTGGAGGAGAAAAGGATATATACTGTGTATATACATAGGAGAAAGGATATACATATATTGTGTCTTCAATTCAATCACGATTGTCATTGTCTAAATTAAGACGGCACCTTTAACCTTTCACTTAAAATTAGGTAACTATCGAAGTTTAGTTGGCGCGACTCTAAGGGACGAATTGTTTAAAGCAGACGCGACTGGAATATAACACGCCCGCGCCTACCTCTCTCATTCTTGAATAATTAAATCTCCTTTTATCTCCAACCACAGTGTATATCTGTGAATAGGTTAATTAAAGCTCGTATGTATACATTATGCAAAATATTTCTTGTTTTAGCGAGAATTGTTTCGCGCTCGCACCGTTGAATAAATCTTATATTACGAAATATGAGGTGTACGAAAAATTTTCCCTCCTGCCACGCATGATGCTCGTATACCAGCACGCAATTAAGATTATAACAAACGATGACTGGAAACATTATTTTTAAACACACATTAGCGAGCGCGCGAGCTTTATACTTTACGTATAAATTATTTCACTTCTTTATTAGCGCGCGATACGCAAAACATATTTATATTTTGTGATAACGAGAGAAGCCGCGTATGGCATTTTACTTGCAAAATTGGTTTATAAACAGACCCTGTGTTTTAATTATATTTGTAATTAAGTCCCATCCAGCCCCTATATCCCGAATGGCATGCATACTCTCACAGGCGTGGCTCGCGAAATATCTTCTTCCGGTATTATCTGCGCGGCAAAATTTTCTGCAATCTCTATTTCCTATCCAACTTACTATGCTAGGCATTCAACTTTAGTCTCTCTTCGAAATGCAATTCTTATGTTGGAAAACAAAATATATACACAAAGACTGTTTCAGAAGCCATATTTATACGTTTATTGCATATAATACACTGACTGTTGTACGATGTGCAATGCAATGCGATTGAAAAAGAATATTTTTTTGTAATTCTTTATAAAGTAAATTATAATTCAATATTATGAAATATATAGATACAATTTTATACTTTATTTGTACAAGAAAAGAAAATAAAAAATTAGATTTATATATATTTGTTACATGAATATATTCATATAATAATAGTATATATCGTACAAATTTAATTGAAGGAAAGCTATTTCTTGTAATTTTTTTTACAAATTAAATCATAATTAAATATAACTAAACTTATTAATGCAATATAATTAAATAAGCGCATAAAAATATTTTTTAATTTATATTAATCTTTCCAGAAAGTAAGCACGTTTCGGTTTCTATTATTGCATTTGTTCAAGATAACTAATAAAAATTGAGAATTTGCATGACTAAAAACAATAATAGAAGTTTCGATCCTAATTCTATAATGTATATTTTAGTATTAGTCATTTTAAATTTAAAGACCCCCGCCAAATCGGTGCGATTTATTATTCAGTATTCTACAGTAAAAATAAGTGCTCGCTCGATCATGATAATGATTTAATTTTATCAAAAAATTAAATCTATTTAGAAATATTACAAAAAAGACACCTTAAACTATGTATAAACCGCAACGAGATACTGTGGATGATGTTCTATTTAGATATCAACATAATATTAACATAACGTTGCCCATGGTATGTTCATCATACTGTCAGTTAACCAACCACAATCTGCCATTCTATGATCATAATGATACGCTAACTAACGTGGCGATCGCCTATATCTTTTGTCTTGTCTCATACATACGCTAGCCAAACTGTTATTATACTATAGCGCGTTAATGCACAATGTATGTACATATTCGTACGTGCATAAGCCACCGCCGCAACGGCATAATCAGCCGCATGCCGCACATCGTAATCGCGTCGATGCTGTGACAGAACCGCAGCGATTGTCTAAACCTTTTTATCTTGCTCGCAAACCAGAAAACCTTTACTGATCGCGCATTATCGTGCATTATCGTACACACCTCCTACATGCCTGTTAATGCTTAGAATTTTGCGTTGCATATTGTATCGTCTTTTGAAAGTTTTCCTCGGATAAAATTACAGAACTTTATTCAGATCTTTTTTTCCAAATTTAATAATTAAGAAGAGATATATCATATAAACAGAAGAGATGGAACACAAATGCCTTGTCACGCCTTTTCACGCTTTTTCATTCCTTCTCACGTCTTCTTATACCTTCTCTGATACGCGTGCAACTTCGGATGGTAAGGTATTTGTATCTCCGTGTACTATGCAATATCATTTTCGAAACAATTGGGATTTCTTTAAATTGAAGCAACTTGTCCCCCGAGAAATCTTTGTTCCATTATTATCACCTAAGGTGCATTCGGGGAGCCGCTATTTGTGTCATTCTATTCTTGTTTTACGTCTAATAAACAACGAAGATAGAATGGCAGAAGTAGCATTAATAGCGTCTCCCCGAACGCACCACTAATAAAATTAAAATAACTTGATTTGGGGATGCTTCGCGCGATTTTGCCTTTTTGATCGATTAGTTATAATTTTTTAACTGAATTTTCTTTGAAAGAATTATATTTGTCAAATGTTATTAAAAAATATAGTAGATAGATACGATGATATCCTTTGTCAAGTACTATTACATTTGACACATAAAACATTACAAAGATAAACCATCTCTTGAGTTGGATCCCAATATGTCTTCTACATTGAGATCAGGCAATCCATCATGCTTACTTATTTAAGAGAAAAACCCGCTTTTGCGCACTTTAAATTATTTTTCCACTCTTCTGCGTGTATTTCTTCGTTTTATCTGAAGGGAAAGAACGACTTTCCTTCAAATAATATATAAGACAACGTAAAAACGGAGATAAACAATAATTAAAGAAAAATCCATTGTAATAAACAGAATTGGATAATTCCATAGTGACTTGATAAGGTCTTATCTGCTCTTCGAGAGATCGACTTGGTTTACCATAAGGTATATCACGGTAATGTGATACGATGATCGCAAAAGCGCAAACAGTGTGCCTATAAGCCGGCCTAGAGATTAAACGCGTGCTGCTACTATTCCGTAATCGCGGTAGTGGCGGCGACGCGTTAACATGAGCGTGATAATGATTGTTACCGTATACAGCAACGTATCTCGTTATAAGCCGTAGCAAGTAGAGTACAGGAACGGTTGGTTGGTTGGCTGGCTCGTTGGCTGGCTGAAGCCACTGATCTCGCAGACAATTGCGCGTAATTAACACCGGGACGCTCCGCTTGTTGCAGGGACAACCTACTACGGAGGAACGTATCAATGTCTCGCGTCTCTCATCCCCCCCCCTCTCTCTCTCTCTCTCTCACTCTCTTTCTCTCTTGTGTGCAGATACTATCGCGGAAATTGCTCTTACCGTTTCTCTGTCTGCTAATCCAATTCCTATGCAACTCGCGAGTTCGCTGTCCTACGGTTGGACCCGGCGATTGATTTCAGATAAGGTGCGAGATAGACGTTTAATGACAGCATACCTCAACGACTGTTTTCATTCATGTACTGTGCTCATGTGATTTCTCACCATTGATCCCTCGTGGTTTCCGAGTTTTTTGCGACCATGTCCTGAAGCCATACATAGATTTCCATAGAATCCGGATTAAGTTTCGGAGACACTCCGTCATTTAGAAGACGCCGTTTTAAAAAGAGACGAAATTGTACAACATTTCACGAAGAGAAAGATTATATTACATTTAAATGTAGATGTGATCGAAATATTTAAGCGTTATTGAGCCAAATTAAAAATAAATGCATAATATAAATAATAATGCAACACATAAATATTATATATAATGAAATATATAAATATAAAATATATAATTATAAACTTATACTTTCTTTGCTTATTTATATTGTAATTATTTATTTATAATTTATTTTTTATACTTTATTTTTACCTTGTCTGTCAGCCTATTTTTATACTAAAAAGCTCTGGAATTTAACGTAGCCGCAAAATATATACGAGTAACACGTATATCGGTTTACTTTCATTGTTGCACAATCTATTGCGGAGTTTATCATTTTCCTTTGACCTAGACACTGTGTGTAGATACTATCGGGGAAATTGCTCTCACCGTTCCAGCAGCAACTAATTCAATTTCCACGCTGCATACCGTCTATAGACGAGTATTGTATAGACCGCTATATAACCGCCATGCTATGACTAAATGACTGACATTCGATAAGACGTAAAGCTTGAAATAGTTAATTAAATGAGAATCAAATGACTTCAGGTCAGTAGTAAGCTTAAGATAGTGACAATAAATAATCGGTTCGATATACCTTTCAGAACCTTTCAGAATATAAATACATACTCGTATGTGTCTGTTTGATTTTGCGTTATAAGCTTCTTTGATATATCACTGTTAAAAATTTATTACAAGCCGTGGAATTTATTTACGACTTCTATCACAAGAAGGAAGAAGAAGTCAAAACTCTTGATGATCATATAATTAATATCTTAAAATGTAGGGAAATTATTATGCTGCAATGCGGATGAACCACAAGCAAAGACAAAGGGGCAATCCTACAGTATATTACACTGCAGTGACAATCGCCGTAAGGCAATCACAAACAAGCTCGATAGGCCGTACGAACGCAGGCACATCAACATCCATTAGTTGCAACAAGATGTATTGTTGCACCACGCCCTACGGCCTACACAGATACCATCGTCGAAATTTCTATTAACGTTTCTCCGGCTATTAATCCGATTTCACTCGGGTACCATTCTACGTTTGTCGAACTTGTTTAGATCAAGACGAAACAGTACCCGAGGCTTTGTGATGAGACAGGCAGATATCACACTGATTTATTTGCGAAATCGTCGCGCGATGTCATCTACGAAATTACGATGATGTAACGATATCTCGATACGATCCGAAAGAAATGTCGGACAACGGGTTGGACATTACGATGCAAATTAGAGGAGACACTATTGCCAGGTAGCATTGCGTGCTGGATTAGTCTCGTGTACGTCGCATCACCCTCACGAGCTCCTATCACTATCAGCTGCTCTACCACGCGGCGTATCAGAGGGTTTCGTGCCCTTCCTCGTGTGCAGATACTATCACGGAAATTGCTCTTACCGTTTCTCCGGCTGCTAATCCAATTCCCATGCAACGTGAGCTTCCTCTCTGTGCCAGTCGTAAGTACTGTTCTACAACTAAAGCTTAGACGACTGATTCCAGATAAGAAGTTGATGACCGGCTTAGAATAGGAGAGTACGATGAGCTGATGGTTGTCATCTCTGGTAGAGTCGCAAACGTCATGCGGGAGATTTTTATAATCAGGCACAAACGATTGTTCTCTAACAATAAGTAGCAAAGAGGTTGTTGCGTAAATTAATTGGAAAAAAATGTTATAGCTTTCTTACGAAAAAATTTATATAACATTTATGTGCAAGTAAGAATTAATTTATAATAGCCACTTGATCATTTCGTCATTAATCATAATATTAATCTTTGGGGAATATAGAAAATATTTTTATAGAAATGTACCATTTTGTAATTGTTTTAGCAATTACGTAAATTTTGATAATAATAAATTTACATATCATATTTCTTATATATATCTTTTCATATTTCTTATCTTCTTAAAAAATGTAAATATTAAAAGCGGGTATAATTACATATTTTACATAATTGAATTCAAATGCTGTTCATTGAAATCGTCTTTGTCATGCCTAACAATAAAAGTATTTCCCGCCTCGAAGATGCATCAACGAACATTTTTATCGTCGAGTGAAATATCCTTGCTCACTCTCGCGCGAAATACCGTCGCATCAAAATATGTTCCCGTGAAATATATTCTACGGCAAATCTTTTTTCAGAGAAATACTATTACCGTAGAATATATGAAAATTCACGCATTCTGCAACATTATCGTTTAAATTTGATGAAATCATCTGCATATAGTTTTATCGCTAGAAACAGCAACGGTGTTGCTATTCACAAGGCTAATAACAATCTAGTGTCCTGAGATGAGAGGACTATTTTATATAGAAAATGGTCTCCCTTGTTCGCTTGCGGTGCGCTGAAACTTTCACATACAATAAGCACCAATCATGGCGGATCAATATTGCGCGGAAACCTTTCAGTACGGAACATTATCGCCCCGTAGAACAAAATCTTACCTCTGGGTGGATATTCGAGAGGGATCGGCCTTCTTCAGTTTACCCATATAATAGCGTTTCTGCACAGGGTATCTAATTTCCGTCATCACATGCAGGATGCCATTTCTTTACTTTGTATACATAGTCTTTACATTAGGACGAACTTACACGTTCTCTCTCCTTCATGCGTTTAATCATGATATGCTACCTCCAAGATACATGCATTTATCTCACGAGTTTTGTCTTCTCATTTTGCAAGATTTAACATTCTCAACCCCAGGATGCTAAGTCTTTTTAATTATAAACTATACGCGACAAATATTCTAAACTTTTGAGATAACTATAACATCAAAATTATATCGTCTTATTATAATTAAAACAGAAGTAAAAAAAAAGTTTACAATTAATAATTGTGAAAAAAATTCCAAAAATTATCTGAGAATTTTACAATAGTAATTTTCCTGTTCAATTTTAAATTTTATAATGGTTTTGTGTAAATCAATTCAATTTTTATCTACGATTTTTTATTTTATGAAGTAAATGAATTATCAGTGTTATTCTTTCCTTTTTTCGTATTTAATTTTAGAATGCATCGACATGCATTTTTAAATTAATATTTTTTTACCTGCGTCGCTCAAAGGCTACATGTCTGACACATTTGTCAGCCTGTCCACTAATTTCATGGTCTTTGCGTTACAAGGTTTGAGTATGAAAGTAATACTTGTCTGTTGTGACATTCAGATTCATCACACGCGTATTGAATTTTCACACGACGGTCACGCACTTTTAAAGCGTACTCAAATCCCTTTGTTCTGCGAATCGATCAATATAGCTTTATCGATTCAACAATGAATCAGAAACTTTTTTTTTATTTGAAAATAAAATAAACTTCCTTAAGTAATATATTTTATTATGGAACATTTCAAATATACAAATATTCTGCAATTTTTGTTATTATTTGTCGATGATTTTAAGTGATTATTAGCTACTTATTTTAAATAATAAATATATTTTAAAAACAAAGAAATTATTAGATAAAAATGATTAAAAATATTCTTAACTTTAAGTAAATCTAATAAAAAGCACTATATATAAAAAACGAAATTCACAAAATTGTTGATGATTGATAAATGCGTAATTACGCAAGTGCGTGTAATTTGAAAATTCTAATTGTGTTAATTGTAACCCGTTTGAATTAGACAAAAGCATCAATAACCAACGTACGTTAAGATTGCGAGGGAAACTCGAGGTGAAGGTCTAGGGTACGCGTCGGCTTGCGGCTACGAACCCGGACTTATAATAGATGCACATGGCGTATTGCCAACGGCGAGGCGCCACAATATTGCCGCTTAGTCACCTCGGACTACGCTTTGTCCGCAACGCTGTCGCGCGCCTCGACGACGATGCAATAAATATTAGAACCCACCGCGGAAAATCTGAATATTTATGAGAGAATTCGGTAGGACGTCGCACTTTCCGCGCTCCTCCTTTTGCAGAGGACGCGCGTGCAAGGAAATAAATAAGTTATCTTGTCGCGCGCGCGTATTCCTTCGTTAAGCGTTGACTTCCAGCTTGGTCCCGTCTGTCTCGTGCAGTGAGATTTGGAACACTTTTTAAGACAGAGAGATAGATAATATAATACATTATAAAAATATAAAAAGAATAATCATTTCTATAATAATATGATAATTTTTTAGTTTAATTGTCAATAATGTACAATTATTTATAAAAATCGATCTTTTTTATTTAATATTTTGAACACATACTTTATTTTATATTTAAAAAATGTTGCGTAATCTACTCTTTGTAATTACTACTGTAGCAAATATTTAAATACTTTATAATATAATAGACAAGTATAGAATGATCTTTGCGTTATTTTGAAAATATAAGTATTAGATCGAGGGGAAAAAATAATCCGGATTTTTTAAAATAAATTTTTGTTAAAATAAAATGTTTATAAAATGAAGAAGTTACCAACCTATTATGAAGATCATCTTACAGCATAACGCTTCAATTACAATCCTGTCGCTTCATGCACTGTGAAAATCCTGATGGACTAGCAGTGAGAAGTTCTCCCGTAGCCTACTCATATTTCGCTATCGGACTATCATCCGTTTCATTTCATGCAACACAGCCTGAACGAAGAGCGTTTTCGAAACGTAGCAGAAATCAAGAATTAGGTTAATATTTTTGCCATCAAACAGCCGATCTTTTATCGCAGTGGAATCGAATTTTTATCAGAAAATGTAGATTTAAACAACAATTATTTTAATTGAAGGTAATTTTTTAAGAATTTTAAAAAAGCCCAGATTGTATATATTTTCTCTCTAGCCTAATATAAAAAATATTGCTGTCTTTGTTAATAATATTGTAGTTGTACACGTGCGGTTATTCTAAATACATCGTACTTTTACTGATTGTTTGTATTGTCAGGGTCTTCGTAATAGGCTGGACAAGCACAGAAACTTACATGTTAAACTATGATACAAACTGCATATAAGCTGCTTATAAGATTCATCGTATATGGTGTGCTCCAATATCGCACGGCTAAGTCTCTTAGCGTAGTCTGTAACTACCTCGACCCAAGGAAACTTCTGTGTGTATTAGAGTCTTATATATTACTATGTCCGCTCCTCTTGTCTTTTCTCATATAATGCTCTCACATCTGAACTAAAGCAACGTTATATAAGCGTAAGAGAAGGGTATGAAGATATTAATTTTAATGGAAATAATTTAATCCAGTAACAGTCTTTTAAAATCCGATCTCTTTATTTAAAGATTTTGTCAAAAAACACAGCGTTTCATATTTCTGACGAAACTCAAAATACCGAGTAATTAAAATCCAAATAATGAAGAGCTAAATTTAACGAACTTATTTGTAATGATTGTCTAATAGAGTTTTCATTGCAATACATGAAATTAAATATACCTTTTTGTTTAGAGGGAGTTAAGTTAACTAAATGATATTTTATTACTTGGAAACACGTTAAGATGTCGTAATCTTTCAGACCCTCCGTTTACCTGCACCTGACTAGATTTGTCTTGAATTACGTCTTTGTTTGGCGAATAAAAGTAGATTCGCAGGTAGAATTCCAAGAACGGCTAAAGCTACTTCATAGAATCGCTTTTCAAGGTCCTGATTGAATATTTCTAAAAATGTTTTTCTCTTTTTCTAGTGTTTCGCTTACACGATGTCATCATTCACGCGTATAAAAGCAAATGATTCACGCTTGGTAGTAATTATAAGAAAAGGTGCAACGAGAAAGGCAGAGAGAGAGAGAGAACTCTCGCGACGAATTGCAAGTCAAACAGCTAATTGGCAAACGGTCCACGAGTTGTGCATACAGCCAGGAGAATATCGGTCGGCGCCAGACAATTAGCTTAGTAAATTCCACGAAGAAGTTCTTCGCCAGGACGCACGATGCGAGAAACTGTCAGGGAAGGGCCGAGCGGGGACGACGTCGGCGCGACCGAGTTAACTTTAATTGCCCGGTTGGCCACATAATAAATGACACTGCAGATGCCGCGGCGAGAAATTATTTCGGCCTCGGTCTCCGGCAGGCAGACGATTTTGGGCGTGAAGGCCTACGGAACCCGCGCTATCGACGAACCTGCCAATTAGTTCACGTCCAGGTGCACAATCCGTCACCACGTCATTCCCGAAAATCCAGAACTTCTTTCGGCGCGATTTATCATGGGAATAAAATGGAGAACCTATAATGAGAGTTACAAAGTGACGTCTAACAATGAGTAGAGTTACTCGATGCCCGCGATTCAGTAAAAAGTAGCGCCGCGAAAGCAGAATTTTCGAAGGGGACAATAAGAACATGACTTCTCTTGTCCCTCCTCCTGTATTTTTGGGTCAAATGTCGTTTATATGATACGAAGAAATACACGTCACTTTAATTCTCAGCCACAATAAAATTACGGCATTATTTTCGCGCAGACGAAGCATTGGTTACACTATAGTTTTTATGTTCTGCGTCAGCTGCGCTCTCATCTTGTCTCGTTTTTTCTTACCATCCTTTCGTAGAATTATTATAATTTTTCCTAGGGCAGTCTGTTCCACTGAAACACGGTGGAACCAATCAGAATCGAAGGATGTTATTTCGCGACTCTTAGAGACTGTCTAGAATTAAGTTCTCGGGTTCTCCATTTCCGGTCGGAGCTTTCAGTGCTCGCTTTCTTCTCGTTTTTCATATTTTCCTTATCCATCGTAATTTTATTTACGACGGAACGAAACTGCATCACTTGCCGGTGTGTCAGCGCGCACTTCCTGTAGCACTTGCCGAGCAAATTATTGCGGCCGACTTGAAAAACTCGTCGCGCGTAAACTCTCTTTTCTGACTTTTCTAACGACACATAAATGCACTTCAATTATTTTTCATTTTTTCTATGTTACGTCAAAGATCGTGCAATGAAAAATACACAGAACAGTCTTTATTTAAAATGCGCAGAATATTTTCTCACTAATTAAATATTTTATTATACTCTGTCTTTATATAAAATAAATCAAATGCTGATTTAATGATTTTAAGTTGAAAATTTTTATATCAGAAAAGTTTGGGTTTATTTTGAAAAATTCTATTTATAATTTTATGCGTTTTAAAATACTAAAACGAAGAGATTAAAAATCGGAACTCGTACAAAATAAATGTCAAAGTGCACTCACGGCATATAAAATGATAAATAATATTTTATATTAAATTCTGGCGGATTATATATTATCTAAACTGGGACTTAGGTTATTCGTATAAAGAGAAAGAGTTTAATGTTTTCTTCATAAAAATTTTTCTTAACATTTTTTAATTATAATACAAATTACCGTGTTGCAAAATAATTTAATGGTACAAAATATTATCACACGTCTTTTGTTAACAGTTAATCTTTGTAATCTTGTTTTCCAAGTTTTATACTCAATGCTGTTCATGTAATAGCGCGATTATAAAATTTTCCAAGCACCGTCTCCCGCTTTTGCTGTGAAGTTCTTTTTAAATCTCGGTTAAACCCGCTTAGTGTGTTACGTTTAACGTGTCACACACGCATATCAGTTGAAACGTATTAAATATCGTCCTTGCATGTCCATGCGGAGATCTCATTGTATAATCAAATTACTGTCTTACTCTCGTACTTTTTATGTAACCAGAAGTGCTTTCATGCGGGCGTATGTTGACATAAATCTGGTTCGCTAACAAGATTGCCCTCGCCCGTTACACTGATTTTTTTTTCACACTGATTTCGTATAGATGCACGCGAGAACGGCGCGAGAATGTTTTAGCGTTCTGAATAATTACGTTTTCATTGAACTCAATAATTCCTCATTAGCATGAACGTTATTAGAGATGCTTTATGTCGGACACAATTCACGTCATGGATAATGCAGTATTCATACCCACCCGTTTATCACGTAACGTATACATATATGGATAAATATCAACGCGAGAATTGTAATCTATTTTAATTCTGGCCGATAATCACGACAATTATTTTTCGTCTAAAATATAGCACATTGCCATATGTAAAGTAAATTCGATAATGTAGCATAACGACATTATACAAACGGAGTTCATATTGTTTATTTAGAAATTATCTATCGTTAATCCGTCAAATTATTATTTAATTTCTTTCTTAATAAAATCCGACACAGAATGGTACAAAATGTACCGGCACTTTATCTTCAAATGATTCAGCTCGAATTTCCGTCATCCATGATTGCACGTTTTATCAACGATAATTTTTTACATTCATATAATCGCTCTTTCTCTAAGTGATTAAGAACAAAGGGCGCGACTCAGCTTTTTCCGGCATTTCATCAGTTCGATCATCCCACTTTTCTTCGTCACAAATGCAAGTAAGATCCCAGCTTCTCTTCTCTTTCTCTTCCTGTCTCTTACTCATTCTCTTCCATTCGCAATCCGCTTTTACGTTTCGGCCTTTTTCCTTATCCCACTCTCGGAACAAGGGACGCTTAAAGCACTTTCATAGGGAGACGACTAATTAGAGCGATTTAGCGTCCGTCGACGGCGTTTATTTGGAATGCAAATGCCATCGTGAGACCGACCGACCAACCTCCTCCTCCTCCTCCGTTTTTTTCACTCTTTCTGCTCTCTCATGTCGTATCGCCGACTGATAAATGCCCGGTGAATTTTATCGCGACGCCGGTTACCGCGCCTTGTCCAAGAATGAAAATTGAAAAGGCTGAGAGAGCACGCCATTTGTACTTAGTGATTACCTCATATCTCTCTGTTCGTACGATCTCTCGCAAGTGTCAGAAAAAAAGAACGACGGAATTATAATATTTTACTATGAAGGGATTACTTTTTTTTTATTATTTTGTCAATTTGAATTTTTTGAATAATAATTCACAATTTTTATTTCAATTTATTGATTAGAATGAAACAAAGTTTTTTCAACAAAAATATAATCGAAATCCATTTTCTAATTTGTTAATTTTCATTATTAAATTTCAAATTTTGTAAGTTTTTTACAGTAACGTTTCTTAAAAATTATATATACAGAATTAACTCAAATAGTCAAAGAAATGTTACTTATTTAATTTCTGTATTTCTCTTTCTTTTATTTTCAGGATTTCTTTTTAAGAAAAATTTAATTTATCGAATTTTCAAACTTAATTTTATTTCTGTTTTTTAATTCCACAATGTAGAAAATAATAAATAAAGTCAAAGAAAAAAATTATTTCTTTTAATGCTCTATCGGGTTTCTCACAATTGGAGATTAAACTTAACTAACTACGAATCACAAAAGGCGAAATTAAAGCAGTCGTAATTTAATTACGTTTGATCCGATTATAACTCGCTTCTCAAATATATACACGAAGAATGTAAACGATAATACGATAAATACATCTCGCGACCATAAAATTCCGTATGTACAATTATGCTTTTCTGCTCGTTCGCAAATAGCCGCTCATGGGAAGCTTTTTTCTTCATAACAGGAAATATCACTTTTAGTCGTAATTACGGCAGTAAAACAACTTGGACGTTTCTTGCACTTTCATACTGTGGAGCGTGCATCGCATTGAATAATGTTCGTGAATGAATATGTATGTGCTAGTTCAGTTTACGTCGCATAGAAATGAATAAGATCTTACAATGTTCGCTATTTCATTGTATTGATTATAATTCGACTAAATATTATTTGTCGCGAGTAAATTATTATTAATATGACAGCAAATTATTCAAAAGCTAAACGATCGAAAATGATATCGATAATTAAAACTATTTTGTACCGTTATTTAAACTTTGATTTTTCCAATTGACTGCTTTAAACAAATTAAATTGTAATTTAATTAGATAAATATAGATCTCTATCCATACATTTGTTTTTCTTGTCATTATTTTCTATAATTAGAGGAATTAATAATCATGCAATAATACATAAATCTAGAAATGTTACGTAATTAATAATATACAAATGCTTGAAAACAATACAATTATCAAAATATATTTTTATTGAAAAAAAGATTACTCAGATTTCTTTGATTGTGGAAATATTAGTTTATAAATTAAATATAGCAATTATTATCTGTGTGTGTGTGAATAATCTCCGCGAATAACGAACGGTGAACGAATAATGAATTTAATTGTTCTTATTTTGGTTTCAGAAAATATGTGTCTTCCAAAAGTCCCTCGAGGATCTCTCCTCGCGGATGGCCGGGGCCGAGGCGATCCAGAGCGGCTGGCAGAATCCAAACGACGCCAATGAAGCGTCGGAGATGCTCGACCAGTTGCAGAAATTCGGTGAACGACTTGTACCAATCCAAAGGAACATCGAAGATGCGAACGACCAGGCAAGCGTCTTCGCATCGAGCAGTGTCATCGTTTCTCATGCTTTGTTGGCGAAACTCGAAGATCTGAACACCAGGTACTTACTTGACGACCGCGTAAAAATTTATCGTGTGACTTCTGATTGAGTTTTAGACAAAACTCGTACGTCAGCAATGTACACGATGTCACAGAATCATTTAATGACGTATCCTCCAAACAATCTGGCATCAAAATTTTTCAGATATTACAATTCCCTCTGAATAATAACGAATATTCTGTGGAAATATTCAGATAAAATATTCTCTTTATGATCATCCGTTTGAAACGTTCTCTGTCTTACGTTGCTTTATGCAAGTATCAGGATAGAGAATTTAAAATTCGCCCGACACTGTGGGGTTTATTTTTACAGCTTGCCATGCGACAGATTTTGAATTCAGGACGCAGCGACGTTAACTTTTTCGTGTGTTTTCGTAGGTGGAAGGTGCTGCAAGTCGCGGTTGACGAGCGTTACAAGTTGCTAAGCGGATTCGGGAAGGATGGCAGCACTCCGGGTAGTCAGGCTTTCCTCGCGAGCAGCGTAGAACCACCATGGGAGAGAGCCCTCACACCCGCCAAAGTGCCTTACTATATCAAGTAATCGATCTTCCTTGCACCACCCGCACGGTCGCCTCGATTTTCCCAAACCGTACGACACGGTTATTCCTGAGGCGATCGAGAGCTTTTACTGACGTGGTCTAGTCTTATACTATACTGAAAAGAATATTCGTATATATATTAAAGAATAAATTGACTCAAATATCAAATGAGTCTAATAAACTCAAATATCTAAGAAAATATTGCGTATTTATTAGTATTTATTTGAATATCTAAATAACAACAAATATCTAATTAATTTGAACATAAAAAAAAACTTTTATAAGTTAAATTACTATATATATTATATAAAACGTAACTTAAATATATGTCGAAAGATTTCTTCAATTTAATCAATGTATTAAAAGATTATTGCTTCATTCTATTTGTATATTATATTTCTTCATGCATACATATAGAGTTAAGTTTATGGATTTAAATTTCAAATTTGTTACAGCCATCAATTGGAGACTACGCATTGGGATCACCCGAAAATGATAGAACTGATGTCTTCACTCGCAGATTTAAACGAAGTTCGCTTTTCCGCATATCGAACCGCCATGAAACTGCGTACCGTTCAGAAGCGACTGTGTCGTGAGTATCTTTGATGATTATTTATCAAAATTGCTGTTGTTTTATTGCTGCCTTATTGTTGCTATTTTATTATTATACGAACTGTGATCGATATGATGAGAATTCTTCGTTGATCTTTATTACTTAACACCATTCAATATTTTGAAAATAAAAAAAAGTACGGAATGAATAACTGTTCCATATTTTAACTTTATTGTTTTTAGTGGACATGTTGAGCCTTTCCACCGCATTAGAACAATTCGATTCACACGGACTTCGGGCACAGAATGACAAACTGATTGACATCCCCGATATGGTAACAGTACTGACATCGCTATACGAAGTAATAGCAGCAGACAATCCAGCGCAGGTGTCCGTACCGCTATGCATTGACCTAGCCATTAATTGGCTGCTCAATGTATACGATAGGTATTCTAAGTGAATACATTTTATATCTATTAAACTGTCGACATGTCTTATCTTTTATTATTCATATTTAGTTCACATTTTATATACATTTACATTTTTTTTATGTTTAGTTTAAAAGATTATCCAATTTTTAAATTATTTTATTCTTAAAACATTATACTTAGCGTTATCTAATTTTTAAATTATTTTATTCTCAAAACATTATGCTTAGCATTATCATGGTAAACTGTCATTATAATATTTCTTTGCTATAATTTTCAGTCAACGAACCGGCCAAATTCGAGTACTTTCATTCAAAGTCGGTTTGGTTTTATTATGCAAGGGACACTTAGAGGAAAAGTACAGATGTAAGTAACACGAAGAAATTTCCCCTGATGAGTTAATTAAACGTTATGTTTAACTATATCTAATGGAGATTTTTTTAAATTATTTACAGATCTATTCCGTTTGATTGCGGATCCCAATAGATTGGTAGATCAACGAAAATTGGGTCTTCTATTGCACGATTGCATACAAGTGCCGAGACAATTGGGCGAAGTTGCAGCATTCGGTGGCTCGAATATTGAGCCTAGTGTTCGCAGTTGTTTCGAGAAAGCGGGAAAAGATAAGAACGAAATAGAAGCCGTACACTTTTTGAGCTGGCTGCAACAGGAACCACAGAGTATGGTCTGGCTGCCGGTATTGCATAGATTATCCGCAGCAGAGACTGCTAAACACCAAGCCAAATGCAATATATGCAAGGAGTATCCTATTATAGGATTCAGGTGAGATTATATTTAATTTAAAAAATCGATATGTTTATTATACATATATGTATATATTTTTTTTCAAAATGTATATTGACGTAAAAAAATCTTTCTATATTTTAGATACCGTTGCTTGAAATGCTTCAACTTTGACATGTGTCAAAACTGTTTCTTCTCAGGACGCAAAGCAAAGAACCATAAGCTAACGCATCCGATGCAAGAATATTGCACGGCGGTAAGACGTCTATCTTTACTTTTTTAAGTATTATTAAAGGAAACGATTTTTATAAGTATTTGAAACGACACGTTTGTTACTTTACAGACAACCTCCGGTGAAGATGTACGGGACTTCACGCGAGCGTTGCGCAACAAATTCAAGTCTAAACGATACTTCAAAAAACATCCCAGAGTTGGCTATTTGCCTGTGCAAACTGTCCTGGAAGGAGATGCGTTGGAGAGCCCGGCGCCATCGCCCCAACACAGCTCACTCAGTCAAGACATGCACTCCCGTTTAGAAATGTACGCCTCTCGACTCGCCGAAGTTGAGCTGTCGCGTACAAGAAGTAACTCCACGCCGGACAGCGACGATGAACATCAATTGATAGCACATTACTGTCAGAGTTTGAACGGTGGCGACAATATTAATGTACCCAGAAGTCCAGTCCAAGTCATGGCCGCGATAGACGCCGAACAAAGGGAAGAACTTGAGGCGATGATACGTGAATTGGAAGAAGAGAACGCAACATTACAAGCAGAGTACGAAAGATTACGTTCGAAGCAAACTCCAGGTTCAACGCCAGAGGATGGTCACAGTACTAGACAGCCTGATTGCGATATGATTGCAGAAGCTAAGCTGCTAAGGCAGCATAAAGGAAGATTAGAAGCACGCATGCAATTACTCGAGGACCACAATCGCCAATTGGAGGCACAGCTGCAAAGACTTAGACAGCTTTTAGATGAGGTATGCCCAAGAATATGACATTTTTAATATTTATTTATTATTTTTATTTATTATATATTTATTATATATTTATTATATATTTATCTATTATATAAATAATTCAAAAAAGAAAAAATTTTTAATCTAATTATTTTTTTTAGCCAAACGCTTCTTCACCATCGAAAACCGGAACTTTACAAACCCGAAGTGTAACGGCATCACAATTAGCAACTGACTCTCCAGCAAAAATGAATGGCCATTATCATGATTCTCCAGGTATATTCTAATTTAACAAACAGCTTTAATTTTAATAAAAAGTTAAATGATTGTGACTCTTGGGAAATAAACAAATGATAATATCTAGAGCGGTACATTAGGTATCTCAATTAGGAATCATTATAATGCATTCAATCAATCGAACTGTAATAACCGTCATACACATTTGTAACTCATATGTAACAGCCGAATCTAATGCCTTTCTATTAGAATTACACTAACTACATATTGATACAATAGGGATTCAATGATTTTAATTATAAGTATAATTATGGGTATGAGCTAATGGTACATTTCATTCACTTAAATTATTTTCTGCGTGTCAAGACTTTATCTTCTTCAATATATAACATTTAACAAATTAATAAAATTGCAAAAGAAATTAGCTACAAAATTTAGTGATTCGAAATATTACAACATTATAAATCTTTTATTTTGTTATAAAGTAAGATTGTAAAGAATCCCTATTGTTTACATCTGTATATACATATTTAATCAGACACCGTGAAAACTAGATAAGCTTATTGCTATTGGGTATACGAATATAGGTGGAGGAAGCTCAAACGAGGGCAGAGTCAGCAGTTTAGAGAGGCCGCCGCCGCCGCCGCATTCTCACAGCGTTACTCACAATGTGGGTAATTTGTTGCACATGGCAGGTTCGTTTAATTTATGTGAATTTGATCGTGTGTCAATTATGTAGTATAATTAATCTATATTATGCCCAACCTCCATAATGCACGTGACATTTCTGCTTAACATAACAAGAATAACGTTGCCTTCCTGTTTTCACGCTACAGAATGGATGTAAGGTGAGATCATTGTGCTTCTCCCTGGGAACTAAAAATCGCCTAAATACATACAATCGCCTCAATGTCGAATTACTTAATACGCAACGGATGATATCATCGACGATCTAACGATCATGAATGCAATCTTTATTAAGTGTTGATCGCGTTTTTATATGCCCAAATCCATCTTCTCGACTCGTCCCACGCTTATCTCTTCTTTTCTGTGTATCTCGGAACATATGCACGTTAATTGTCTAATTAATTATAAAATTAATTATAAAATATCTTGAGTTTGCCAATATATTCTGAACCACAGGAGCATCAACAAAGAAATAGACGGACATTAAAAGTTTTTTTTTTTATTTCAGGAGACTTAGGAAAAGCTGTGGGCGAATTGGTAACAGTCATGACGGAGGACACGTCGAAGACGAACGGTCAACGGGCGCCGCCGCCGGCTTTTAAATAACAATTGTATCGCGACGTTCGTCCCGGCAGAAGCTATAAGTCGGCTAGATCGACGCCAAATCCATTCGACACGTTGCAAACGTTTAATCGTAATTATCGACCAATAACAAGTCTGGCTCTAAACGCATATCAGAGACGAATACATGGTATATCTGCCGCGCAAATGCAGGGTCAGGGGACTCGCCTCTCTCATGGTGGTTTTGGGTATTTTATAAGTTTTGATATACGTCGTTGTATAGCTGAATTATATCGATAAGATGATTATGGTTTGGCTTTCGGTGGTCCCCTGAGAGTAACTTTACTACATATTGACACGTCATATCATGAAAACTAATCGTAATGAAAAATCAATTGTTATGCTTGCTAGCTAAACTATACAAACGAATAAGAGATATAATGAGTATAAAAATACACGGAAGAAAATATCATTAACAATGCATGCAAAAGCAATGTATCAAATCACATAATCTATTATAGAACGTAGCTTATATTTACATACCCATTCTGTTCACTGCCACGGGCTCTTCCTCGACGTAACTTACACAATGTACATGTTGCGATTCTAGATGATGACACATAATGGAAAATAGACAGTATCCATACCCGATCTTCTTGTATTCAGCGCTCTTGAATTTTACAAATCGATAATCACGAGGCAGAGAGAATCTTTTATAATGAAACAGAGCGACAAACATTACGAGTTTTCAAGTTTATTTTTTATCCAGTTACATGATTTTTTCAGATTTTCTAAATGAATTTAAACGGCAATGTCTATTATTTTTTAATATCTGCCGGATGTTATTATATCTAAGAGTATATTGATAAGTACCTAATCGATAAACTGTAGGCTGTATTCTGATATGTAATAAAGTTGTCTAGAAAATACATTCACCGCGATAAAATGTGAGCTCGCCATGGTTTTGTTATTAAGTGATTAATCTGCGATATCTGCTTCCTCGAGCGAATGATTTTTCTATTTTGAATGAATTAAATGCCCAGCATATTGTTTTTTCTTTTACACATATCACACACGGATGCCATATGTTAATAGTACTATTATATCACTTCTGATGAGGTTGCTATTTGCGAAATGTAAAAAACATATCTACGAAAGAAATTATCATATTTTACCAATTCGATATACATTGCGAACAAACGTAATGAATTGTTATTCACCGTCGTTAGGTCACAAGAACATTGATTTCACCTGACAGAGTGTAAAACTATCGAATATGTTTCCAAACTCCGTCTGTAGTTTGTTGAAAGATTGTTGGTTTTGCGATTTCATACATTAAAATATAACGCATTAAAATTTAGAGGATTAGGTATATAAAAATAAAGTTATATACTGCGTACAACATCAAACAGGTAACTACGTTACTTGTAATATATTGTAATATGACTGAAATGATATGGGACAAAATGCTTAAATAAAAATAATATAAATATAAATCTCTCCTGTATATTTTTTTCTTTAAACATATACGACTGTTCTTTATAAGTTCAATGAATGTTTTAATTATTTATTAATATAATGAATCTTGAATATTATAGTTAAACGTTATCGGAATTTACTATTGTAAACTAATGTCTAGAAAGATAAGCATTCATAATCGTCTCTATAAATTGAATTTTTAGATAATTCATACACTTTCTTATTTATATTAATTAATTATCCTCATAGATAATCCTCATAGATATATTTTCTGTGTCTATTTTAACTATTCAAATTGTTGCAGAAAAAAATAATACAAAAAAATAGTTTAATTCAAAAAGAAATAAATTATCTGAAAATTTTCATATAATATTTTTCAGTTGAAATAAAAAAAATTAAAATTAAATTAAATGATTAGCTTATATTATATTATTTAGAATATATTTTGCACATTGATCTATAACTAAGGAGAAAGGGTAAGGAGGACGGTCAATAAGGCTGTTTTTTAGCCCTTACGAATTTCCATTAGATAATTTTTTTGTGTTGTATGATTATTAGAAATGTCAAAAATAATTATTAAATTAGAAAAACCTCAATTCATAAAGCCCTAATTAATTATTTATCTAGATGTATTACATTGTAATACATAATACCTAAGCTCTTTTTCATGACTAATAAGCGAATTAATAAAGTATTTAATAAGTGAATTAATAAGTAAATTAATAAAATATTTTCATTTATTTTATTGCTCTGCCATATTAACGTTATTTTATACTATCTGTTGTCTCTAAAGTGACGATAAATACAGCTCATAGTGAAAAAAAATGAATTTTTTAAATTACTTTTAACATATGGATACTATTAACCTATTAAAAGATGAAACTCAAATAGGTGATCACTATTAGTTGCCTATAGGACTTAAAATCTCTACACTGCGTCAAAGTCGCGATTATTTTGTACAGGTTTTCTTATTTAAAAAATTAAAAATAAAATAAAATATTTAAAAATTGTTTAAATGCGGAATAAAATATAAAATAATTAAAAAATAAAAATAAAATATAAGCAAATATTAAAAAGTTAAAACAATAAAAGAAAAATATGAATAAACGTTAAATTTTAAATTCATAAAAACCGAATTAATATTCGGAAACAGCTAGATTTTCAACTAATAGCATTTTTATTTCAATTACAGTATTATTATAACTTTTTTGTATATATAACAACATAAAATATAACATATTAAATAAATGTCTGAAGTTAAAAGCTTATTGTATTAATACGAAAAGGCTGTGAATTGAATATAGGTCAACGCGAAAACAAAATTCTCGGTCAGAGCATCTCTACAAGGTACAAGGACGTTACTTGAACTGGTATTCATTCGATCCGGTTTTGATCATCCTTCGAAGGAAATCGTAAGTGAACCGGTAAGCAAAAAAAGAAAAGCACACTACGAATGCGGACTTGACTTAGTTCCAGCACGCGTAACAATTTTATTCATAGGATTATTTAAGATAAAAATTTACTTCATTTCAAGTAATCTTTATGCATTTGTAAAGAATGATTTTTGTGCAAAATTTTAAGTATAATAAATAATATATTGTATATTATAATAAACGTAAAAAAGTATTATTCTTCATATAATAATAATATATTATTCCCAAACATAATAAATATATATTTTATAAATTATTTTGAAATATTAGATATACCTATAATTATTTTAAATTGATCGAATTTTCCTAAAAAAAAGGAATATAATGCAATCTTTTAAAAACAGCAAAGTATTTTAGCATTCTGTCGCATAAAATCGCATAAAATTTCCGATAGTTCGAATTTTATTAATGCCATCAAGAAGGCAAGGATTAGGTATGAAAAAACTCTAAAAATTAATATATATATTTCTTGGATATAGCACGGCAAGCAATGCCATTTTAAATCTAAAGAATAATCACATAATGTACGTAGGTAAGTTATTAGTTCATTTCCTCCATAATTGTAATAATAGCATCAGATAATGTCTTAATGAATTTTTTATTTTAGCATCTTATATATCAAATGCAAACGTTAGATATTATTTTGTTCACATCACCAATTTAACCGCAAAATTCTTTAAAAAGTACGGTTCAGGACTTTGCCCTTTCTTTGCGTGCGACTATTGCGAATCGCGTGAGCACACTTGCAGAATGTTTGTGTAAATGCTGCTCGTATGATTGCAAGCAATACTCAGAATCACTATATTCTTGCTATACTTCACTACTTATAATGTACATGACCGTGACCATCGCATTGCATTGCTTACACATTATTTCAACAATATAATGCACAGGAGTCGAACATCTTTGAAGGAGATTACTGAAAGAGGTTTACACGTTTCTTTACACAATTATCGAGATTTAAAAGAAACTATCACAAGATTCTCTGCTGAGTATTTCATGAAATATCTTATCACGGAATTACAAGCGGAATATGAGTTATATTATCTTCCATTCTCTCATTACAATAAATTTTTTATTATTTTATTACTTGTACTCGTAATATGTAACTTTTTTTTAAAGAAAGTAAATATATTAATAATTTTCTCACAAGCATATATATATACTCTTTACTTTTAATATATCTGTATGTGAAAGCAGAATGTACCGTCGAAGCTGTATCTCGTGACACGTACGTATATTTGCTGAAGTTCCAATGCAGGCGATTGAGTCATCGATACGTGACATACGTATTAATGCGCGTAAACAGAAATTTAGTGCATACTGTCCGAAGGTCGATCGTAATCGCTTTAAAATATGGTATACGTTTATTCAATATCAAACCAAACGACCAAACATAACATTACGTTCATGTAATCAATGATCTAAATATAACATAGACGGTGACATTATACGTGCTTGTCTTTTCCTCTTTCTTGTGAAAGCTCCTTGTGAAAACGATTGATTTATAATCAGCAGATCTCAGGTTCGAACGCAACTGTTCCTACATGTATCTCGTTTTTATAAGACGAAAGTTGATCTCAAAGATTCTAGACTATTCTAGAGCTGTATAATTATATAAGCCTAAAGATCTAGAGAAGGGTACAGATCGTAGGTCTGTGTTTTAAACCTAAAGATCTAAAGGAAGATTGCAGAAATCTTGAGGCTATCTTAGGCATAAATTAATTCTATAGCTGATTATAATACACAAATATTTGAATCCATCTAAATCTATGAAAAAAAAATAATGAGGTAGTTGATAAATTGATATAAAGAAAACACCCTATTAAAAATAGAGTTAACATCTACCTATTAACGTTAATAGCGTGTTTTCTTTACATCAATTGATTTATTTCATTTTTTTTTTCATCTTATTTGTTCATAAAAATATTAAGATATGGTTATACAAAAATTAGTGGTTCATGAAATATTTAATATTTCATGTCAATATATGTCAAAATAAGGTATAAAATATCTCATAAACCATTGATTTTTTATATCTCTATCTTAATATTTTCATATGCAGAATAATTGAGAGAATCATATTATGTAAAAAAGAATCACATAATCCCATTTAAAAAAGTGAAGTAACTTCCATATCTTTATGACGCCTCCACCTAAGAAACAACAACGTGACCAAAATACATCCCCCTCGAAATCGTTTCCTTTTCAACTAAAACATTTTTTCGTGTTTTATGTATTTTTTTAAATATTTGCCTAGGGCAAATATTTAAAATAGAACATTTTCAAATATCAAATATATATATGTATAGTTCTATCAACATATATATATATATTTGTTGGCAATCAAAAATGACTATAATTATAGTTATTATTATCATAAAAACGATTACTATAAATGATAGTGTTAAATATTTTTTGGAACAACCATATAATTATTTTAAAAAAAACTAAATTAATCATTTTAATTTAAACTATTTTTATGGTAATAATAATTATAGTCATACTTATTATAAGTTATAACTTATAGTCATTTTTGGTTGCCAACTATATATATATATATATTTATTGATAGAACTATACATATAATTATTATTACAAATATTATAGCAGAAATAATACTAATAATCATAATTATAGTAATATAATTATAGTAATTATATAGTTACACATATACCAAAAATTTTTTCTCTCACAATTAATAAAGGAGGGCAAGATTGAGCAGTTTCATAAAGCTCGGTTCACAACATTGGCCTAGTGGGAGTCACAGAAGAAACTCTTTAGATCTAAATGATGTATAGAAACTAATATAGTCCCATCTGCTACTCACACAACTATTACTATTACTACTATTATATATTTATCATTTTTTGTGAGTAACTATATCCTAGTACTTATTATAAAACATTCGTCACACACACACACACACACACACACGTAAAAGCTGGAAAGGAATAATATTTTAAATCTACAAAAGATGTGAAAATAATGTTTCAAAATTATATCAAAAATAATATTTCAAATATATGCGTATATAAGATTATATAATATTTATAACCAAGATACACAAAAGGTTTCTTTAAATCTGTATAAATTAAGATTCGCGTGTCTTCTAGAAGTTTTTCTATTATTGCAGACTACAATTAAATGGCATGTTTTGAATGGAACATGAGTAAAAGACGCAAACGCAAGGATATGTGATATCAGAAAGCAAGTCCAGATTTCTCTAGTTGGTTTTGCCATGTATACACAGAAGGAAGTTGTTATTAAGTAAATTCTTAGCATTCCTTTCGGTATAGCACTGCTTTTCTCACGGAGCACTGAACGTCCTTATAGAAGCTGGTAGAAATGCAAATAGATCAGAGCGCGACCGTAAAATGTGCAGGAGTGAGTGCAATCGTTGAGAAAAGAAACGAAAATGGCAGGTACATCCCGTCGAGTTCTTATACATTTCTTATAAATTTCGCAAAAATTCAAACAATAAATATTAAACAATAATAAGTTAATCTAAATCGCTGTATTAGTAAATAAAATAAGTAAAAAAACCAGTACGTTGAGTTTAAATATTGATCCATAATAATGTTAATAATGTTAATTTATCCAAAAAATATAATCTACAGATTAATTCTTAAAATTTTACGTATCATTAAATCGTATTTATAATGTTAACGTCAACAAGTATATATTCGTATATTGCCAACGTTTTTTGTATAATAAATGTTAAAAAAATTCTTTCTGACTAAAAACAGTTTTTTCAATATATCTATCTTACAATTTGTAGATTATAAATTGCAGGCTACGATACAGAAGATGTTTTTGACACGCGCGATTTATTTTGCTCTGTTATGACGCACCTGATATATAGTTTACTGAATTTATAATGGTTACTTTTTATCATTCTATATAATATAAACTCAGCTTACATGAACTGCCCGCGTGATACCAGTTTCGTTTACAGAACGAGTTCCCGTCGCGGAGCAGCAACAATGAGGACCGGGTGAAGGCATACGGAGAAACCTATATAGCCTATATCCATCGAAGGTTCCATGACCCAGCGGGCACTTTTTTGCTCCATGTAGGAAGCCTGCACGAGGCCTCAGAGAAGGTCGTTCTTCGTAGCCTGTATAGCTGAAGTCGAAGCCGAAGGAGATGCGCGCGAAAGTTTAATAAAATTGAGGCTACCAAAATTCAAGTAAAAATGCATTTCATTTCAATTTTTTAATTTCATTTCTTCAAGTAAAACCAAGTAAAGTTCAATTAAAAAATGACTTTTTCAAAAGTACTTAAATAAGAGAGAGAGAGAGAGAGAGAAAAATAAAAATAATAAAAGTAAAAAATATTGGATTTGTTTTCGTACAGAAAAACTTTTATGTTGTATTGTTTGAATATTTTATCTTTCCCAATTTTATAATTTTTGCTGAACAAATATTTTACTTTTCGTATTGTTAAATGAACAAATATTTTATTTTTCATACTCCTGAATAGATTACGATAGCCACGAAATTAAATGCGGGTCAAAAATCAATTACAAGAACCAAAAGGTTTTGAATTCCCAGACGATATCAGACCAGTTCCCGGAATTCTGACCCTGACGTCATCTACAGTTTAGCTAAGGAAAGAAATGCGAATGACGCTGTGTGTGTGTGTTTGTGTGTGTAAATTTTTAGAGTAATGTAGCGAAATTTCAAAGCAATATTAAAAATCGCAAGTTTCTTCCGCGTTGTTTAAAGTATTTACTTACTACACCCCAATTTAGTACATTATATGTGGCGAAGAGTATAAAATATTTTTAAAAATTACAAGTATTTAAAAAAAATACAAAATATCGAATACTGAATAATACTCGAAAACTAAGATTATGATTTTATTGTTTCGCATTTCTATATTTTACATCGTTGTTATTATAACTTTATCCTAATCCATGTTTTCTGCCGTTTAAATATGACGTTTTACATATGATATGCACTCAAGTATTAAGGGAATCCTAAACTGTTTTATCTCGATTGTCTTTCAAATAAATGTTTTTTTTAATTGTCTTACAGATTTAAAAATGCTTTCCCACACAATTAAAGTGTAAACGGTAATGTAGTCCAAACCGGTTAAGTTTATGTCAAAAGAGAAAAAAAGTTGGAGAATTACAGTTCTTTGTCGGCTTCTGGCGTCGACTTGTAACAATATTTGCTATATAAAAGTTTTGTACTTTGTATATACGTACGTATAACACAATCTTGATTTGGACTAAGGATTACACAAACAATATTAAGTTCTTAGAATTAGGCTTAGTTATCTAATACGGAGATTAGTTAGACAATTTATACGTACGTATGCATTCGACATTGCAATACAGTGATGTATTACAAAGTGACATAAATCGTATGTAGGTCCTACTGAAGTCCTACCTCAGTAAAATAGATGACTTTAAAATCCTCTTAAGATCTAAAGTTGAAATCGAAACGTATTCGTATACGTTATATGTATACAATTTACTACGAGTAATATTCTACCTAAATAATGTAAAGTCGAGTGTTATAGCCATACAAAAAAATGATTATAGGCTATAA
This sequence comes from Trachymyrmex cornetzi, assembly GCF_001594075.2. Taxonomy (NCBI): domain Eukaryota; kingdom Metazoa; phylum Arthropoda; class Insecta; order Hymenoptera; family Formicidae; genus Trachymyrmex; species Trachymyrmex cornetzi. Next base: position 951,853 of record NW_017300343.1, read on the forward strand.
TTTCTCCAATAATTGCTAACTAGTGCATTTTTTTTAGTCAATCTCAAAGATAATTAATATTTATAATAATTTATGTACGCATAGTTTTTGAAATAACGATATTATGAAAATATTATGTAATATTTTTACTTTCAACTGCCTGTAAAGGTTTGCTGTGCCGTTAAAAGCTGCTAATGTTAAATAAATTACACATGACAGTTAAGCTATCATAATCAAAGTTTTATACACAATAAAGATGCGTAAATTATAATGTAACTTATAATCTGACCCATAATTTCATTTTCACTATTTATTTATAAATATTATGGTCATTTTTCGCGTCGGGAAAGATGGCCATTAACCACGTAAAAAACACACAGAATTTTTAAAAAAATATAGAAACCTTTATTTAGTTTCCTTAATTTAAAAGAATCATATTTTTTATTATTATTGTAGCATCAGATTTTATAACTTTTATGTTATCAAACTTGAAGCACACAGATAACATCCTATTTTATCTTATCATTAGTTCGAAAATTCGAGCGAATTAATGAAAATATGAAACGAGAGCCCGCTCTCCTCTTCATCTTCCTGCAGGAATCCGCTCGTCGTCTGACGTCATCTCCGTCGGCGGTTTGGAGAACGGAGGTTACGTGTCGCGGACTCGCCGGACGAAAGCTCAATACTCAGCGCGGCCAATCGCCGGGCGCGTCGTAGGAACTCCAGCGGAACGTGTTGCCATCGCCGTCGTCTCGTCGTCGGCTGAGTCGGCTCCCGCCAGTCGAGTCGCGTCCGCCGAAGTGTGAACGTGGTTCCCTCATAATCGGCCGATTAACTCCTCGGATTTTCCATTCGTGAACGCGACTCTTCCTCGAGGCGAAAAAAAATGGCCTGCAACAGAGCTGCCAAATCTGGATTCGCCGCGGAGGCGCAAAGAAAGGTGAGAAACCCGTTGTCGAACCGCCCTGTCCGTGTCCGCACGGTCGCTGGCATTCCTGCCACCCTGACCTAGTCAACAACCCTCCGTTCCTCCCCACTTCCCCTCTCCACCACTTTTGACGTGGGACTCGTGGACTCGACCTACTAAGGGTGTATTTCCGCGCAGACGCCGTTCATCGAATTGGTGAACATGCATCTATGAATGGTATCGTCTAGCCGGGGTGGTTGGGTCAAATCGGAGTAAATTGCGACGTTAGATTGCTTTTCGACGAGGCTAATTATTATTACGAAATTGTTCAAGTCAGCTAGTGTCACTTTTAATAATTTTAGCTAGTATTTTTAGTGGATATTGTCAATTAATAATCGCTGTTATCGCTGACTACGTTGATCGAGTTAAACTCTCACTGATACGATTGTTTTCACTGACCTATTTTAAGACAGTAGGGATGAGAATTTAAGGATGGTTTAGGGATGACAAAGGATGCTGTGGAAATACCAGCTATTTCTCAAGATTATTCGCGTTGATTGTCGTTAATTTAAAAGAACTGTTATGCTAAATTGTTGTCAATTAATATAGTAATATATTTTAAATTACGAACACTAATATTCTATGATTTTAAATGGTATAACAATAATTTTTATATTTTGTTGATTTAAGTAATCAAATAATTACGTCTATTGAAATAAAATTAAACACTCGAAAATATATTCTTTGCTGAGAGAGATTAAATGTCATCTGCTTTCATGTATAGTATTTCGTGCTTTATTTTTCACAGTTATTTGTTAACATATTGTTGACCGGAGATCAATTGTAGTACCTCGTTTTATGCCTAAATATTATGGACTGATGGCAGATTCGTGTTTAGAGAGGCATACCGTTTGAATGATCGCGTAAAATTGTTAGAGCTTAAAGTTGAAAAATTTGTTATTATAAAATTTATGATTATGTTTTTGTGATTTTTTACTTTTATTGTGATTTGTTTTTTCTGACCTTTTGTATATTATAAACAAAATTTTCTTCGCGTTAAATTTTCTAAATTAAAAATAGGCCACCGACGTTGGGTTTCTGTATAGAACTCCGATTAATGAGTTAAAAAATTGGAAATAATATTTTTTGCGTTACAGTTTTATACCATTTTCGTGAACATGATTTTCTTATAGTTATTATAAAAAAGAAGAGTTTACTAACACAATGTGTGACAGTAAATAGTGAAACAGACTATCGCTGTTTGTACCCCGCATTCGTTCAGCTCGTGTTTACATTATCTTACTGCGCACCGATAATATACGGTCGCCAAAAGATATTTGAAGAAATAATAAAATAAAACACTAGAAAATACTAGTTTATATTTTAAATAACTATCTTTTATCACACACACACACACCACATATCGCGTTTAATGCAATTTTAATGATTTTCGTTAATTTTGTGGTGTAACGTTTCCGTTTTGATTGCGTACAATTTTGATACGCTTTTCGAACATCGTTATATAAATGAGAAACAGGAAATGCGCGCAACAGTTGGCAAAAATTCGCGACATAGTATCCAGCCTGGTGAACCTTTGTGTTAAGTTTCAAGCGGGCGTGTCGTTTATCTCGCAGCTGTGTTTAAACGTGCGTTTTATATTCGCCCGGTTTCAACGATTCCGAGACGAAGCGATTCTCGCCAGTGTGTCATAAATCACTTTATAACACAAACTCATGTATGTACCTAAATCGCGTCCATTCAAATGTCCAGTAAATGGTCTCCCGTCGAGTGTATATCAGCACAAAGCGACGCTTTTAAAGAAAAACAATTGGCGATAAAGTCCTTCCTGAGAGAAATCGTCGAGAATTAACTGAGGACGACATGTCGCAATTTCGAAAGTTATTTTTATTGCACTGCCACAAAATATAACTCAGCCATTGCAATATAAACAATTTTGCGATTTTTTTATAAAACTTAAAAATATAATCTTTTTAACATATGATTGCATAAAGTTAAAGAGCATGTCACGTATATTTTTTATCAAACAAAGATATCTCAAGCGCGAAACATGTTCGAAATATCTCGCAATTAATTTCGCGGAAACGTAATTATTATATAATCTGTTGAATACAAAGAATAAACTTTCTGAAGGAAAACTATTGGCATTTTATAAATATTCTTGAATGTTAAGACTGCAAAAGTAGCTGACGTAAATTTTATATTATGCATTCGAATGATGTACACGTGAATAATCGTGATAAGTAGTCGTATGCGATTTCGATGCAAATGTCTCACGAAGCTAAATTAAGATCAGGAATAATAAAAATGACACGCACAATACCAGAATTTAATTTGCGCGTTCGCCATCTTGACAATTCCATTAATAAGGACATTAATTTAACGATTAAAAGTTATTGAATTAATTATCTTATCAATATTGCGCTGTTATTAAAGAATTATATTCGCATACGTATTTTGAAAAATGAGCGCGCTTATCTCATTCCGGATCGCAAAATCGATTACCTTTTCTCACCTGAAATAAGTATCCCGCGGAGTTCAGCGATGCACACGTTTCGTAAGCGGCAACAGCTGCTAGGCGGTCGTTTCTTTCGAGGGGAATTAAAATGAGACCCAGTTGCCGAAGAAGGGAGCGTCCCTCGCGAAACCCGCTGGCCATGGTACACTTCTTAGGCTGTTCGTTCTGCGTTCCTTCCCTCTCTTCTCAAATATATACCTTCTCAAATATTTTTTGTGCGCAATATTGCACTTGAAATTGCGCTATTCCGTAACGAGAGCAGATAGTTCTCATCTTCCTTCACGCGTGACTAATGTTCAACTGTCTTATGTCTCACCCTTCGAGAAACGTTGCAGAAAATTCGTGTGCTAATTTATAGCATTAATTTCATGGCGTTGCGAAGCGCAAAATTTATTCCATAACACTGATTCTCACGGAAAGCTGAAGAGTCATCTTTATAATAAATTAATATTACTTTAAATGCGTATTTAAAAAAGTAGTGATTTTAATATGTGTACATGAAACATATAAAAATACGTATAAAATTTCATTAAATAAATAATAATTGTTTTTACTTGAGTCATTAATATTTTAGCTTTAAGCTATTTATTTCTAAATATTTAATGATTATAAATAAAAATATTTTTATCTATTGAAAAGTTATTCCTTATTCGTAATTTCTTCGGTGGATTATCTTGGAAAGTCTTGAATATTTTAAGAAGATGAGGCTTAAAAACACATAAAGCATAATTCTTTTCGAGAAAGAAACTTTGGTATTTAATAATCAGTGTCTGCTGACAGAATGAAAATACACTGAATGTTACCTCATACATGGATAGAGAGTCACTTTTATCAATCCTTTTTCCTTCCTCTGAGTTGCGATTTCCTGAATCCTATTGTGAAATTGATAAACTCATGAATTTTTATCGCAACACTTATGCTATTTCTTACTATAAAATATCTCATTCTGAATACAGACAAAAAAAACACACACACACACACTTTGAATATTGAAAATTTACGACGAGATTATAAATAAATTAAATTATTCGAATTATGTTTAAATTACATTAATTTCCTTGATAAAACAATCATACGATTCATAAAATATATTTTTTATAACAGAAAAGGTAGCAATTTTTGATATTTTATAAAACAATTAACAATATTTAGTAGCTAATTACAATCGTAAATAAATTGTTTCATATTTTAATAAAGAAATGAGGAAGTTGTTGAATCGAGTATATTTTATGATTCGGTATTATTTAAAGACACCCGTAAAAGTTCGTGGAGAGGTTGGCACTCATTACGAAGCAAGATATGCTTATCGTCTGTGGAATGCAGTTTAAGCCAGCTCGTTATACTTTACCGGTACGAAATCATTTGTCTCAGAACGTCGCGACGTATGCATTAAGATTAACTGTGACGTCGTGTATTTTGAACTACCAGTACAAGAGTCTCGCAAAGAAAAAAAAATTTTTATCTGAGATTTGTCACGTTTCTGTGTGATTGATATTTCTGTACAATCCATTAACGCGTGATATCATTTTAAAAAAATTGATGAATATTGCAATCACTTGTTACAGTTTTGCCCAGAAAAATAATCATTAACGCGTGATATAATTTCATAAAAAGTCATAATCAATTTCAATAATGGTGCAATATTCAATAAATGGGAAGATAATGATTTCACTGTATACATCAGAAGTAACAAATATTATTTAAATGAAAATTATGAGAGTCAGTAATGATAAAAGATGTTATGTCATTAGCAGCTGTTATTAATAGCGAGAAATATAGAAAAGGTATAATTAATGCATGCGCAGAATAGGCGCGAACATTAATTATGAAATACGTTATGATTAAATTAAACCTTTATTTGAGATATATGCTATGGTTCCAAGGTAACATTGGATGGACATGTAATTATCGCTATCAACGAGATATAAATTAAAAGCACTGAGCCATGACCACTTCCCATAATTGCTAGGGTTCAATGTGCCTGCCTGTTTGCGTTAGCTATCGCGGAGAAATACTTATATATGATAATGACTGATACCAAGCTCATAATATCACAGGCATCACGATTTCAAACGGATATTTTCTTTGAAAGAAACGATGAAATTGAAAAAAGTTCTCGTTTATTGACACGAAGGCGAATATTATCGCGTGAGTCTCTGTCAGCACTCCTTGAATATCGCAGCTAGTATTACTATCGTGGTCGAGTGAAACAAACACTTCAGCACATTCTGTAATACAATTTTGCATCGCAGACATATACATATATCTGTGACTTTACAGTATAGCAAATATTGGCAGAAATAAGTAGCTAGAAATAGCATAAGCAAAAAATCGAATCTTTTTAATATGTTATGTATCTCATTTGTTATATTTTTTTGTTTCGTCATTATTTGTGAGAAAAGATATGGAGAAGTATCTTCTTTATTTTCCAAATATATAAGGTATATTGCAATTTATTTAGTTCTTTTATATATGTAATTTTTAATTATTAATTTATTTTGTGGATATAGTGATTTTCAATCACATTAATTTTCTCCATAATAATGATTTTATGATATCGATAGATGGTGATTCTTTCTACGAATACCACACGATGAATGTGTGGTATTATATTCGTACTCTAAAAATAGAGATGCTTCATCCCCGAAGAGGATATCTGTATTAACGGCCGGAAGTAGAATAAAGTGGTTTCCGTTCTAAGAGCGAATAATAGGGAATAAGAATTCTTGCATGTGCCTTATTATTCTTACGTCTCTACGGGACAGTAAATAAATTATTTAATATACAATTTGATGATAATGTTTTCATATAAAATCACTAATGTGTATGTAATTAAAATCATTAATGTTAAAATTAAAATTTTATTAAAATAAAAAAAGCAAAAAATTTAATTTGTCTGTATATCTAAAATTTTGCTGTCAATCATTTATAATTAAAAACATCGGTAACATTACATAACTTGAAGATTTAGTCAATTTGGTCAAACAATACGTAGATGAAAGAAATTATGTAAAGGTATTCTCCGCCTATCTTCGGAATTACAATACAATTATCAGTATAATATTATAAGTAACATATGTACATAAATACGTATTGTACTTAATTATATATATATTATGTTATAATCATAAATATATTTATATGTAATATATATATAATTATCTATATAATTATAAATATAAGCAATAATGTTGGATTATTAATTAATGTTAACGAGAGCTTCAAAGTATCTTCAGAGCTTCAAAGTATACTATCTTCGAAGTATTAGCCAATAAACAAATCATAAATTCAGAGAACTACAATCACACTCGATATATTGACAGATATTACAGCTAATAAAAGCATTATCGCGTTCGATTTGATACTTCGAAAATGCATTACATAACCAGTATTAGCAAATAAAACGATTATATTTTATTTTTTTAATCCATCTTCCCACTCTCTTTTTTTCGACATAAATGTAGAAAAATATAGGGGGAAAAAATATTATATAATTATTTTATAATTATGAACTTGACTCATGTAATATAATGTAAGCAATATAATATTTATTGGCTTTCATTAATGATTATAAATGTGATATGTGTGAAACCTTTAACATCTTAAATATTATCGATTATATGCATCAATACTTTATTTATTGTAATCTGATTTGAATTTTATTACTGTTCTGCTAAGTTTGGTTAAGAAAATGCACAAGTACTTGTTAAAGAAAGCTGTTAATCACAAAATTAACTTGGATGGACAGATTAGAACATTACGGAAATATAACGCAGATCATCAGGGTACATCCTACCAGAAAACTTTCTCCACATTGTGACTCATTCCAGCATAGCTTGTTTCTTATGTCATACTCCTGATGGATGACAGAGTCCATAGTCAATTTTAATTATCGATATTTTGCATTTATATCTACTTTATTACTTAAGTAAATCTTTCCCTTCCAAGTGGGTTACATGACCCCTCCCATATGTATTAACTTTATTTGAACACTGACCGTTCAATTCGCACTAAGGAAATAAAAAGCAATTATCTATTCTTAACAATACACACAAGATTAATTTTAATCTCGGTTTAACTTACTTTTTATCTTTTTCTAGTTCTGAGAATTAAAAGAAGAGAAGAAGTAAGTTAAACCGAGATTAAAGTTAATCTACATTGATAAAAGGCATTAGAACTTAATTTTAAACTACTTGGCAAAACTGATAAAATAGAAATTTAAAACGATATAACATGAAGAACAATAAAATTCGTAAATATTATTAACTTGCATGTATCTTATTTCTGCAAAAAAATATGATACTGTATATTAAAATCAATTCTGAAATTTTAATTATTTAAATAGGTCTTAGTAAATTTCCGAAGAGACAATTTCTATCGAAATAAAAAAACAAAAATTATGCGTATTTTGGAGGATCTTATAAAAATGTAAATGGAAATTGCAGGAATAAAAATCAGGTAAACTAAATATTCTGCGTCATATAATCGACATATAATCGACATTACGATATTCTTTTAGATAGCTCGTTATACAGTTATACTGATTTCCAATGCAAGAATTGTCAGTGAGGACAGTGAAGCAACCTTAATGCACTCTTGACGATTCATTCGAAAATTTGTTTTCTATGTCATAAACTCAATTAAACCGACTACATGAATAATTAGGCTGTATAATATCGTTGACTATGATGGAACTGTGAATAAACTATCGAGAAACATGACCGAGTTTCGAAGACCTCACTATGACTTCGACAAGAACCCCTTATTTCGACCTTGCATTCTTTTCAATTAGTGGCTATGTAGACTTCCATGAGTCTTACGAGAATTAAATATAATCGAAATAGAATCATGCGCAAAAATCCTTGCAATGGTTAATAAATTTTATTTGTATTATATATTTACAATAATTAATAACTGAATAAATTGACATAATATATATTTAAATATTTTAATGTATATTTTGTAGAAAGAGAATATATCGTATTCGGACTGGAAATATATTGAAAATTAAAAGATATTAAATAAATATTATAATAAATTATAGACGCATACGTCACATCTCCTGCCTTGAGTTCTGACCCTCACTCGTTTTCTTATTACTCATTCATACACGACAATGCAGTTTCTTATAACGTGTAAACCTCAGTAAGATCGTGTTCACGGATGAATTTAAAGATGACGTTATTCTGTGCTTCGCCATGATAAATATCCCAATATGTATTCAAGTTCTTAAACAACCAGACTGTATGGAAACTTATGTGCACACATTCACATATTCTGACGTATGTCGAGTCAATAATACGTCAACGGTAAACTAATCGAGTCAGTTTCGCGTGACTTGGTATTAAATTGTAATATCGATTGAATTACATAATTGCATACAAATAAGTCAGACCGCATTTTGCGGTAATAGTGTTACACATCCATAATTCATAAAATTACAAAATTAAATGTATATCTCACATCAAATGCCTGTTGCTTATATACTTGCGTAATCCATAATAGATTAATGCGATGCAAGAAGTATAATTAAATGTCTTTTAGCACCGAATTGTGAAATATATCATGTCTAAAATCTATTCAATCTGATAAGTAATTATTAATTATTTCTATTGAAAGAATTCATGATTAATCACTTTGAAACATGTAAGACATATAACTTATAGAAATTAAAATAATTTTAACAGAATAACTAACTATATATTTATCAGTTTTTTTTATTGACAAAAAAAAATTCTTTTGCGTTATTTGTTCTTTTTTATTATATTAAGATTGTACACAAACCAAGAATGTTTTAGTATATTACTCATAAGTTTAAATCAGGATTTTAAGAGTTTTTATTTAATGATGGACTTCAATCAACTGATTACATTACATGTCTACGTAACTTCCAATAATCCAAAAAGTAGAAATATTTGGTTTCTATTTTAAAGTAATAGAAAATTATTCTTTTTTATAACAGTAGATGAAATAAAGTTGAATAGGATTTTTTAAATCATACTTTATGATGCGCGGAGCCACGATATTCTGTTAAGCTGATCGTTTTCTTCGTGCTTAGAGATCCTTATACGACCAAGAGCAACCGGGCAACCTTCACCCATAGCATACATTTCAGAACTCGAATCCTCGAGGATTACGTATGTGCGGATAAGTCACGTGTGAATTACTGATGCAATTGATCAACCTTACAAAGTGGGTCAACAATTTTGCCATAATCCGTATACGTGTCGATTCACGATAAGTTCGGTTCCTCATAACGAGTTTGCACCTTTTAAGGACACCTTATTTAAGTACACGAGTCATCCTTTACAGAGGAACTTCCTCCTGAAATATACTTTATCGAAATTAAAATACTCAAATCTCGCATGTTGCCAGAATCTTCAGAAGGGTCAAAAGAAAATACATACATATGTACCATATTATTATATTATTAATTATATTATTATTATATTATTAATTATATTATTATTATATTATTAATTATAAATAATTCAACACAATATAATAACATAAATTAGCATTGGTATATTTCCTCGGTCATAACTAAAATGTTTTGATATTGTGCCGTTTTTGCAGCTATTAGCTGCTATTAAGCTATTAAGTATCTGGTAAGATCGGCCTAGTCAGTAAATAAAACAACTCATCGCGACATAGTCAAGCAATTCGTTCAATCTGGCCTGTGTTTCATTGACTGCAGCAGGCCTCTGACCTAATTCTTGCGACCGTGAACGTGTAAGCATGTCATTACACGAGCGTCAATGTCGCTATAGAGGCATATGGCGATAACGCATGTAATTTTTTAATTACGTGTATTTCGTACTCTCATTATGCGGCTAAAAAAGGTGAAATATGCATATTAACTTTCCAAACACTATAATAGCTTTAACAGCTTTGCCAACTTATTCTATAAATACGCGATAACAAAATATGGATTTTGTTAAAAAGCAATTAAACTTATTATAATTAAAATGGAACTAAATATTTTTCGAAAATAAGCAAGATTATTATGTTAAATTATTTATAATAGCTCTCTCTCTATAATTATTTATGATACAATTTATAATACATATTTCTCTTTTACTTTGATCTTTTAAAATGTAATAAGTAATTAAAAATATGTATTTACATGTATTTACAATAAGTGACAAATATTTTTGAAAATATCGGATTTTATACTAGATTAAATATTCAAAATAGCGATGCTCGTATAAATTAGAAAAATTGATCATTTTTCTGTGGCACGAAATTATGATTTGTGGTTATCAGTAATAGCAAGTGTAACAAATAAAATTTAAGAAAATAAAAACTGTACAATTCCATGGGGACTATGAACTCTAATAATCTATACGTATAAGTGTTTAAATTCTACATAATAATGAAGCGAAAATTATCTTGATAAATCAACGGATATCTTGCTCTTATTTTATATGAAAAATTTCTAATCTACGCAATCACAATACAATGTAATCTTGATAAATCCTTCTGTAAATTTCGCTAATCATAATACTATCATTTCTAGGTGATTTCACACCATGCAATTTTTGTAACTAATTATGTATCCTACATAATTATTTTGATAATTTAACAAAATTATTTTCAGATCTGTATCTATAACTAAATTTTTATAGAGAGAGATATTTCAGCAAAACCATTCTTTCCGTTTTCTGAGAGGTCGAAAAAGCCGGTTTCCTTTCATATTTGTATGACCAATTTTGATTAGCCTTCTAATAACGGTGACAGATTTTGTGCGATAAAACATAAATTTGCTCTGCACCTTTAGGATGCATTTAAATTTCGTGACAGCGCACCTTTATGATGCGACCAAGGCGGGTGATCCTCGCACAATTTCTAAGGGGACCTCCACATCCTTCGTAGTTTAGGGGGCCTGTTCAGAGAGTTCGGGATCGTACGGTATGCCGAGGAGGCATCTGTATATTTTCGTGACACACCCTTTCTCTATGCTTCTTCTTTTACTGTTCGCCTTGGTACAAAGGCTACGACATACTCCTTCTCTCTCTCTCTCTCTCTCTCTCTTCCTTC